>NC_081559.1:155699257-155707853 GCF_022355385.1 Mustela nigripes
TCTTCTTCTTCTTCTTCTTCTTCTTCTTCTTCTTCTTCTTCTTCTTCTTCTTCTTTTAGGTGTGTGTTCTTTATTTAATTTAACATCACCATCTCACTATGACGTGAGATGTCAGGGTTTGTCAGGGTAAAAAAAAAAAAAACAACAGAAATATATTTTATTTGTTTTAGCCAATAAACCTTTGGACATAACATTTTCTCTGCCTTGAAAACTGCTTCTACCTACCCAAACACCCCACACATTTACCAACTTCCAAACTCCTATTTGCCCAATTAATTCTTTCTAATCACTCCAACTGCAGCTTAACATTACCTCCTCCAGGAAGCCATCCCTGACTCCTGAGTGCTATGATCCCAGAGCACCTGGTACTTCTGTGACATGCTTGTTCTCATACTGTATTATAATTGTCTGTTTACTTCTTTGCAAGCCACCTTAGACTAGACCTTTGCCCAGGTGCCTAGAACTCAGAAGGAATTCAGTAAATATTTGCAGAATAAATAAATGAACAAATTTCCAAAGGAGTTTTTGCTAACCTCATGTGCAGAGCACTTACGTGGCTTGTCCAAAGTCAGTCGCATACCAGAACAGAGTTGAGATCCAAATGTAGACCTATCAAATCCAAGTCCAGTGTTCTTTACAGTGTCTCCTAAGGCCTGACATAAGCCTGGATGTTCAGACAGGGTAGGAGAAACGTGCTCTTCAGACAGAGTATCGTCACCCACCTAAATAATTGAAGAGAAGTCTAGAAGAAAACACACTAATAGGAAATCATGATTATCTCTGGGAAGATAGAGGGGGTTAGGAGGACTGTGGTATTGTTCAAAGGGGCCTTAAATTGTACCTCTAATGTATTTATGTGTTTCTTATATAGTGAAGAATTAATTTTTAAAAATGAGCACCACCAAAGGATTTTCTGTACCACATTCTCTAGTTGATGAATTTTTCCATTAAAGGATTTGGAAATTAGCACTGATGCTTTACTTTACTGCTTATTCAAAAAAGAATAAAGAAAAGAAAAGAAAACAACCAAGAGACTCTGGCCCCAATTTTAAAAAAATGCTTACCATTACACTCAGCACTAAAACTAATTGAATTGAGAAGATGGACTGTGGTAAGTGAAGTGTGGTAGTGACTAGACTTCTTAATTTGTTAGTTTCTTTCAATTTATGACTCTTGGTCGTGGACGATTTATCTTTGATGCTCTTTCTCTATTTGTGTTTATTTCTAGTCATAAAGCATCTGGTCTGTGTAATTAAGGGGAGCTGAGAAAATATAATTAGCCAAACAGGCAGGAAGTAGATGGCAAATCTTCTTCATGACAGAAATGTATTCCTTCCTGGCTAAAGACCTTATATTTTTACTCCCCTGGGGCCTTTGAATGCCCAAATCGCTCCCTTTCTTGAAGCCATTCCTTTAGAGCGCCCTCTGGTGGTTGGTCTGATAAAAAGTCTATCTGCACGAGCTGTTGCCTCATCTCTCAGCCTCCTTCCTGGTTCTGGATGCATGTATAAAAATGCATAGTTATTGGCTTAGGAATGCCCCTGGAGAATGTCTATGAGCACAGGTTAGGGTCTAAGACGTTCAAGAAAAAGAGTGTCACAAGAAGAGCTCAAAGTAACAATAATGACAACTTCTAAGTAATCATGAAACCCGGAGAAGTATGTACCATGCCATCCTCTACAAAGCACAGGGTGATTATGGGACTCCTCATGTCCAGACATGGGTACCCTTGGGACCAGCCCCATGCCTGGATGGCACAGCTTAGTATAGGTACGTGGGACGGACTGCATGTTAGGGGATTGGTGTTGCCGTTATGGGTCCGCAACAGAAAGGCTGTCGTAGCCACAGGGAGGTGGACAGATGCACATGAGAGGACACATATGCAGCCTGAAGAGTGGGAAGTCTTTCTAAGGATCAAACTACTCCTTAGATGCGTTTTGTGAAGTGGTGAATAAGGCTGATTTGAAATAACGACCAGGCACAAACTGAACGCCCCGAACAGGCCTGATGGAAACCTGTGGCTTCATATGGGCCCTCGTCAGGACAAGAACTCATATGTCATCATCTCATTTGCTGACTGAAACACTGGTGAGGCACAAGGCTCTAGAGTTGACGTTTCTGGCTCAAAGCCACTATCTTCCTGGCGTGGACCCTGGGAAAGTGGCCCAGGCTCTCCATTCTATGCTTACTCACCTGGATGGCGCAGTAAGGTGAGGAGGACTTGCTGGTGAGGATCTGGCCAGTCAGCCGGAGTAAGAGCTTTGGGCGGGGCTCCACACAGGCCGCTGAGTGACTGAGAACAGTTGTTCTTCGCTGTCACCACACTAGCTCTCCCGTCCTTCACTCCTCTGGGTCCCCGGGTCGGCTCTCAATTTGCCCACATACCCACCACCATCTTGGTTCTCCTGGGGCCCTGCCTGCAGTGTCTTGTCACCACCTCTAAAGCCCACCGTCACGCTGCAGTGGACATCTCTGGAGGTGATGGCTTGACTCACCACTACCTTCTCTCCTGTCAGGCCCAAGTCTTAGCTCACCTATATGACCCTGGTCACTCAGGAAATGTCCCTTGACTTGTGCTATGCCAAACAGCATCTGCCTTCTGTGCATTGGAAAAGTGGAATAAACAGGCTCAGAGGTTGTCTGTTGCTGGAGCCAAGGCATGCTAATCAGAATGTTCTAGATAGAAAGTCTCATGAGCTTATGTGACCACATCTCTGGCCACATCTTCTCCAACTTCTGAGTCAGCTCCTGTTCTTTAAGAGTTTGAGGGTGGATGCCTACCATTCAGAGAGCCTCTCCCCTCTTTTCCCCCCTGATCTTAGTGAAGATTTGTGCCTCAAAGTGCAAAGTTCTCTACCTCTCCCTTTAAGTGGCAGGCTGCAAAAAGCCTGTCCATTGATTCTTTCCGAACTGAAAGTAGGTGTTTTGCTTGTAAAGCTGGAGCAGGCAGAAGAGTTGCCATCTGGAGAAGAATGGAGAACATTTGTAAAGTGAGCATATCTCCTGTTTGCTATGGCATCAGGCATTAAAAAATGTAACAGATGGCTTCACTAGATGATTACGGACAATATGCAGAGATTCAAACGTGTCTGGTTTTTTGCCTCTTCTCTTGAGTGCCACATTGCAGGACTCGTCAGGAGGCAAAATGGTGTAAAGAAAAGAACACCGACTTTGCAGTGCCGGCAAACTCAGCCTGAGAATGTGTGCCCCATCGTGTGTTCTTGTGCAGCCTGACCCTGCTTCTCCTGCAGCCACATGGCTTTCCCGGGCACCCTCCTTTCCATTCCCATGGGGGTCACTGTGCTCTGTTATCTCGAAACCTCTGAAGCATGTTTGGCACTTACCAAGGGAGGGAGACTCTGCTGCTTGACATTCAAGGGCTGCCATGATATTATCCTGAACAACTGTTTTGTTTTGTTTTGTTTATTGTTGTTGTTGTTGTTGTTTTTTAAGTAAGCTCTACACCCAACATGGGGCTTGAACTTGTGACCCTGAATTCAAAAAGTCACATGCTCTACAGTATGAGGCAGCCAGGCGCCCCCTGTCCTGAACAGTTTCTAAGCCATCTGTGCAGGTATTGTGCTATTCAGATGCTGCTATGGCAGAGTAAACAAATACAGAAAAGAAAAGCCTGCGAGGACCAGCATAAGGAAAGGAGCCGGAGGAGTGGGGCTGATTGGTGGCAGGTTGCTAGGCAACTGTGCAGTCGTGGAAGCAGCTTCGGCTGAGCCACCAATGCCCGAGGCCAGTGAAAACCCCTGCATTTTGTGATTTCTGTTTTCGTTGGAAAGACCCACCATTTAGGGTGCTATCGGATGGAAGTTTGTATAGGCATGTGCCTCCGATAATCGATATGTTCAGGCTCAAGAAATTTCCCCCTGTTCGGTGATGAAAAAACCTATTAATGACTTTGTTTTTATTGGGAGAATGTATGGGGGGTAGTTGTTGGGTATAGAGTGGGAAACATTTTCTAAGTAGCAAGAAAAGAAAAATGAAATGAAAGTCATTACTCTGCTTTTCAGAATTAGTTTCCTTTCTTTCATGACAGTTGCCTGGAGACTTTGTTTATATGTATTTATAAAGAAATAAATACTGAACACAGGCCTAGAAATCCAAATGAAAAACATGCCACTCTCAGCTCTGAGATGCTGAGTGTTTGAGCTGTGAGGCTAAGAGACCATGTTTGCCTGCATGCTTCTATTTCTATCTTTGCAATCTGCTGAAAAAGAAAAGTTACATACACGTACTCATGCATACACATACATGTATTTACACAAACATATGTGTGTGTGTGTGTATAAATTTTTTTTAACAGGAATTTGAATCAACTTGGCATTCTTCCTTATTAAACTGTTATTTAAAAATCGCAATGAACAATTATTGCCAACAAACACTCATTTACTCTTGGTAATGTTTGCAAATGCTACCAGCACCTAAGCACAATTAGTTTAGAGAAGAGTACAGGAAGCACAATGTAAGGGTGGCTGATAAGCCAATTTCTGCCTGTCATCCGCCTTGGCCCAGCTCAGCAGCTCAGGCAGATGAAGGCCAAGGAGATGAGCAGAAATCGACAAAGTCCCCAGATTTGGCATCTGTGCATCAAATGACTCATAGGTCAAAACGAGATTTTTCAAGCCCTTCACAGGCTGAGAAAGTCCCAGTTTCCCTGTGCCTCACATCCTTTCTGTTTTCACGCAAAAGAACATCAAAAGAAATGCACACTGATTGATTTTCCTGTGGGTGTTTTTTTCTTCTCTTGTTCTCAGAAGTTTCTCTCCTTCTCTCTGATAAGCTTGAAGTTAATTTAGCATTTGAAATGTGAGTTTCTAAAACAAATTCCTGTGAATGCTGCATAGCCATGTTTGGTTTGGTGTTCTCTTGAAATCCCTTCTGGTTTTCATTAAGAAAAAAGAAAAAAAGAAAAAAAAAAAGGCAGATGGGGACAGGGGAAGGGATTTTCCAACGTGTTTCCCAAACAGTTACTTCTAGACATCAACGTCAACAAGACAGGATATTCTAATATCACAGTAACAGCTTTCTAGGCACCAAAAAACAAGTCACATTACAACAACTTTAAGAAAGATTGTTGACAACATGATCATTGCCTTTACTTCTTAGAGAAGTTAGAATTTTCCAAGACTAAGCTTTTCTGTCTCTTTAATGATAGTCAAATTTTGATCCTCAAGAGATGCTTGCCATTATTTCCAGAAGAGAGGAGGTGCCGCATGACTTTAAATGTGAAGCTTATGATCACTGAGTATTCCATGTGCAATACTTGCTTTGTACTGTGTGCCTGGACTATATAATGCTCACCTACACATTCATTCGTTCATTCATTCATTCATTCATTCACTCTGTATTTGCAATTAGCAATGAAGATGGCAGATGGGATTCCTGTTCTTTTTTTTAAGATTTTTATTTATTTATTTATTTGGCAGAGAGAGAGAGAGCACACAAGCAGGGGGAGCTATAGGCAGAGGGAGAGGGAGAAGCAGGCTCCCTGTTGAGCAGGGAGCCTGATGCAGGGCTCAATCCCTCAATTCCAGGACCCTGGGATCATGACCTGAGCTGAAGGCAGACACTTAACAGACTAAGCCACCCAGGCACCCCGTGGGATTCCTGTTCTAATAGATTTTACAGTATGGGAGATGATAAGAGAATGTAGAGAGTGAATAAGTACTTACAGATGCTCTTCGCTGTACAGAGAAGGGGGTGTTGTATATAATAGAGCTAATCTGGTTTTGGAGTATGGAGAGACGTTGTAAAGATGGCCACCAGCTTTTCCTCCTACACCTCAAAGCACTTGCTGCTCCAGGATGTGGAGTCTGTTTTCCCTCCTCTTGATCTGGGCTGGCCATGAGATTTGCTTTGATTGGTAGAATGCAGCAGAAGGAACAACAGGGGACTTCTAAGCATAGTCCTCAAGGGTCCTCACAGCTTTCATTTTCACCCTCTTGGAAGTCAACCACCATGTAAAGAAGTCCAGCTGGAGAAATCCTGTGGGGAGAGAGTGGCCATCCCAGCTGAAGGGCCAGACAGATTATGAGTGAGGCCATCTTGGATCCTCCAGCCTCAGGCAGACTGGTCCAGCCAATGACATTTGGCACAGACATGAGCTTCCCTACCAAGCCCAACGCCATCACAGACTTATGAGCAGATGAGTGACGGTTGTTCTAAGTCATAAGTCATTACACTTCAAGGAAGATTGTTACGCAACAGCAGGCAACTGAAACAGAGGGTCAAGGAAGTCTTCTGGAGAAAGTTCTATTTAAGTCAAGATTTGAAGAGTGGGTGCAATTTGGTGCTTCAGGAGGGGGCTGGTGTTTCAGGCAGATGGAGCAGCCTGTGAAGACCCTGAGTCTGGAGAAACATGGTGCTGCTAAGAGCCAAGAGAAGCCCAGTGTGGCCAGAATGTAGGGAACCCAGGGGACAGTAGTGAGCCTGGAGGGGTAGACAAGGGTTAGACCATACAAAGCAAGTAAGTTACAAAGGAATGATGCTTCCCTTCATCCTCCATGGTTAGCTCAGCAAAAATGAAAGTAATATCTTTGTCCAGAGGAGGAAAACCCATTGCATGGACCTTGCTAGCTATAACACAAAGACATTGCTGATTAAAAGTAAGGTCTGGTGAGAAAAGGAAGATTCATTTATCCAAGAAATATCTGTTGAGTACCGGTCACGTCCATCATGGGAAAAATAACTCAAAGGATGTGACAGCACATAAAAAGTCACATCAGAGGTCCAGACACACACACAGCTTCCAAATTCTAGAGGGGCCTGAATGTCAGGCAAGCCTATGTCATCTCAGGCTAAGTCACCTAATTTCACTGAGCTTCATCTATAATATTGGAATAATGACAGTCCCTTTATGGGACCATTGGGAGGGTTAAATGAGAAAAATCTATATCAATTTACCTAATTAAACACATGATAGGTATTCAAAAAATGATGGCAAATTATAAGAGAAAATATTGTACAGATGTTGTACAGAGCAAGGTAAAACATATCCAGTTACACAGCATAAGTCGGGATTCAATCGCGTAAGACAATATAAAAGTGCTATTCTTTTGCGTTTGTTACCGTATTCATTAGGAAATCCATTTCTGCCAATGGACGTGGAATATTGTGAAAAAACGTACAGCTTGAATGTTATTAGCAAAGCCTCCTGCTGAATCCTTCCCATTCTCAGGGACGTAATAGGTCATCAACACCTCTTTTGATCCTGTTTGATACAGTGATGACCAAATGTGCAACAAGAAGCATAAACCAGTGGTGCTTGGTGTGTATTATGTGCCAGGCATCTTGTCCATATAAGGTCCTTTAACTTCCCCAGCAATCTCCAGAGATAAGTACTCATTTTCCCATCTTGCAGACAAGGAAGGCGAGCGTCAGAGAAATCAGTTACTGACTTTCCTCGCACCCTATCCCACAACCAGAAAATGCAAGACTCTGAACTCAAACCCAGGTGTGCTTGACTCCAAAGTCTGTGCTCTCTGCCCCAGGCCAAGCCGCTTCCTCCTCGGACACCCAGATTTAGAAGCTCTGTCGCTTCTGGAGGAAGTCGTCCTAACTGCAAAGCTGTAGCAACTCATGAGGGACCTTCAATGTTTCTTTACATTCTAAGTCAGTGTCTATGTTTTTAAAGCAAAAAATACATTAAAGTGGATGAACCCAAGGGAAGTAGATCATTTCTTGGGAGAAGTAGCACAGTGAGCCACGAGAGTCAGCTGACTGGAGACTGTGCTCAGGAAGAAGCCAAGGGGGGAATCTTCCAGTAACAATCATCATCTTTTTGTCTGCTTAATTTTAAATTTACTAATCTATTTAAGGCTTGTCCAATGGCTTTAGTGTCAGCAGGGATTATCTCTGAGGGCCATTATAGCTCCAAGATTCTATTATCTCACAAATTCTGCTCTGTTGGATCATCAGAATGGTCCTTGCAAGAAGTGGAAATGTCTCTGAGCAGAGCTCTGATTTCTTTAATTTTGGGTACAAGCTTGCGCATATCTAAGAAAGGACACGCTCTAAGATGGTCAGACAGGATGACTTCTTCCAAGGAAGAAAGGAAGCAAATATACGTTAAATTTTGTTTTGTGTCAGGATGTAGGCTAAGAATTTTTCCTTATGTAATCAAGCCTAAATCTGACAACCCAGTCTTGTCAAGGCAAAGTTTGACCTGAAAGCAGTTTAAGAAAACATTCATCTTCATCACTGATGCCTGTTTGTTGCGGAATAGCCACGCTAAAGGTGGGTAGATATTCACTCATCTACGCATCAAAATACTTAATTGGCTTGAGATATGATGTGCAGAGAATTGAGAAAATCACAGGAAAGGGCTGGGTAAACAAAATAGAGAACATTTCATGCCGTGGTGGGACATCCAGAGGCGAACCCCAGAAAAGGAGACAGTATCTAGCCATCATGGGGGTGGGAGGGATGGTGTGCACGAGCTTTGTTGGGACACCAGAAAGGTGGGTGAAACCAAGAGAGACAACACCACACCCCACAAGAAGCACCCACAATGGGGCGGGGGGGGGGGGGGGGCTGGGGGACTTCTTTAATTTAACGCGCATCTGTTGTGCCAGCACCTTCCTAA
>NC_081559.1:155707953-155900805 GCF_022355385.1 Mustela nigripes
GAGGGGGGGCACAAGGGGGGGGTGGTAAAGACAGAGAAAGCCGCCCCCCCAACGAGGCCGGGCGGCGGGGGGGGGGGGGGGGGGGGGGGGGGGGGGACAGGGGTTTTCTTATCATAAGCCTGAACCACTTTGATAGGAGTAAGAAATAATGGCATTCATAGTTTCCTCTCTGAACACTAAGGACAGCAGGAAATGACACTGTGTGCAATGCAAAGGTTAGCCAGATGTAATTTAGTCCTAAAATTAATCCTGAAGTAAAAAAGCTACAGGAGAGTGGAACAAAAAGAATGGGAGCCTCCAGGACTCAAAAGAGGGCTCTTGCAGAGGAGAGAGCAGTTGCCTGAAATAGTCAACAGATGGAGCTGGGGGGCTGCGAACCCCTTTGATTCCAGCAGGGAGCGAATCCTTGGCGGAGAGCTGGGCTCCCTGCCGGTGGGAGCCAGTGCGTCAGTCACAGGCTAATCAGATATTTGCACCAGCCACGCACAGCGCTGTTGATGTG
Organism: Mustela nigripes; assembly: GCF_022355385.1. Taxonomy (NCBI): domain Eukaryota; kingdom Metazoa; phylum Chordata; class Mammalia; order Carnivora; family Mustelidae; genus Mustela; species Mustela nigripes. The sequence continues at coordinate 155,708,456 of NC_081559.1, forward strand.
GTCAGAGAAATACGATTCCAGCGGGAGGAATGCGTGAGCCGCTGACAGCACGGTGAAGCGCACAGGCCCCGCGGAGGCTCTGACGCAGCACCGGGACAAAGCCAGCTCTTTTCTACCTCTGGTCCTTGAGTTCCTGGGTCATGGAGAACCAGAGGCTGGACCTTGAGAGGTCAGGTAGCACCTCGAGGGCTACTGGCTTTGGAAAGCACAGCAAATCTCTTCCTTCTATTTTATTTATTTACTTGTATGCCTCTTATTTATAAATGATCTCATCTGTCCAGAATCGGCATTTTTTCTAACAAAGAAAATGTTTTTGTCCATAAATGGAAAGAAAAATCAGCTATGGAGCCTGACCTAATGGGAATGAACTAAAGCCTTGGAGAACCAGCCTAAAATGGGTATAGGGCTTTAGCTACTTGCAGGGTGTGGGGGAGTTGGGTGGTTGGGGGTTGAGGGGGAGAGTTGGACAACGGACTGCTGGACAGCTGCTCTTTCCTGGTGAAGAGTCCCCTTGGCATCAGGACAGAGTTGAAACTCCAAGAAGAAAGGAACCAGCTCTGCCTTGTTTGAATCATTTTGTTTGCTCTATTCCTGGCATGGTGCCTGGCCAGTAGTAGGTGCTAGCCCAGCTTGGGTCCCATAGAGAGACAACGGCTGTCTGTCTAAGCTCATGCCTCTGAAAGAAGAAATAGAGCGAACTTCATGGTTCCAAGGGCTTCCTGGTTTGAAAGATACTCCCGAAGCTAATCCTGGCATCGGTCTCCTTGAATTTTACCTTGGGAAAGTTACCAATGGGGGTTTCCACTTTAGGATTGGACAATCATAATGTCAAATCTAGAGGGCAATGGAGAATTCTTAAAGAGCCATTCAATTTTGCGTTTGATGACACAGAGAAAATCCAACAACAACACAACTACTTCAAGATTTTTCTTCTGGTTGGATGGGAAGGATTGGAAACATCTTTTAGGAAACAGGCCATGATGATAACACTGCATTTGTGTAGTGTTGACATTTCTTATCAATTTTGTTTTGACCTTTAAAAGAATTCTGTGAATGAGGTAGACCAGGCACTTCTAATCCCATTTTACAGATGGGAAAAACTGATATTTAGAAGCTCTAGTTTTTATCCAGACCTACATTTAATTAGAGGCAGACCTGAAATTTGCTTCCATCCTCAGCAGCTTTTAATGGACCACCCAGTTTCCCAGCTCCCAGCTGGATTTGGTCTTAGTGGAAGGAAGCTAAAAATCAGTATGATGGCAGCCTCCCATAAAAGAAACTGATTGTTGTGGTTCAAGTCTTCCTTCTTAGGAAATGTGTCTTCCAGATGTTTTCATTAAAAAAAACTCAAAAATTATATCCTATAGAAAATTAAATTTGAGTCACTTTCAACTTCTAATGACCAAGTTTTAAATATATGACCACCAATTTTCATGGATTTGTCTTCTGAAATACATGTAAAGGAATGTCACTTTAGGAAAACAGTTATCTCTAAAAACTATATGAAAAGTTAGGGGCAACTGGGTGACTCAGTCGGTTAAGCATCAGATTCTTGATTTTGACTCTGCTCATTATCTTCAGTCCCACATCAGGCTCCCTGCTCAGAGGGGAGCCTAGTCTGCTAGCTCCTTCTCCCTCTCCCCCTTCATTCTCCACCAAGGGAGCACGAACACACTCAGACTCTCTCTCCCCCGCTCTTTCTCAAAATAAATAAATAAACAAATCTAAAAAAAAATAAAAAGAATTAAAAAATATATGAAAAGTTGTCTTCTATAATTTGAAACAATTTGGCCCATGGTTGACTCTCGGGATGGTTGAGGGGCACTTCCTTTCCAAAATACGCTTCTTAAATTTCATACATATTTACTTGCTTGTAAGCTTTGACATATGCAAGATGAATTTGGCTTTATTTGAATTATTTGATTCACTTGCCAGCTGGGTAATTTGCAAAGTCAAGTTATAATCACATACTTTTATTCAGAAATAATACCTCTCACAGAGTCAACTTCCTCACTTTTGTTTCTCGAGAGATTTTTTTTTTAATTTTTTATTTTTTATAAACATATATTTTTATCCCCAGGGGTACAGGTCTGTGAATCACCAGGTTTACACACTTCACAGCACTCACCAAAGCACATACCCTCCCCAATGTCCATAATCCCACCCCTTTATCATATGATCTCTCGAGAGATTTTTTAAAGAAATTGGCAATAGGATAATTCCTTCTGTTGGATTAATCATGTGTGAGCAGCAGCAGTGTGTATCTGAAAGGCTTATGGGCTTTGGAATTAGACATAATTTTGATGCTAAGTGTCACTAGTCTGTTCATTCATTCATTCATTTATTCATCTCTTACTCAAGACTATAGCCTCAGCCTCCTAAATGGACCCCTGCTCTATCTCTCTCCGTCCCATCTTGCTTCTTACTTCTAGGCTCACCTCTTTCCCTAAAGTGCACCTCAGATCGCTTTGCCTCTTTGCTCAAGTACCATTCCTCACTCTCTGAAGCATACAAAGTAACGTGTGGCACCTCAGCAATGCTTCACCATCTGATTTCAGCTGACACTTGTCTTATCTCTTTGCGGAACACTAACCTCCTCCCCACACTCCTATAATTTACTGTCGAGTGGAGGAGGTCAACACTAATCGATCGTCACAGGAGGGTGCCTATGAATCAGGATCCAGGCTCTGAATGGCAAAAGAGGATGCTATCAGGTCTTAAAACTGAGAGCCTTGTTCGGCACATTCAAGGATCTGCCAAACGGCGGGAGAGACGTGAACAGAGGGGTAGTGTGTGGTCGGTGTGACAATCTAGGAGACAGGGCTGTCCATTCAGGGTTTCAGGGAGTTCTCTGATCCATTTTACTCTTTATCCTTAGAGCAATGGAAAGGCACTGGATGGTTTTAAATGTTATAAGCAGGATCAAATTTGTATTTTTAAGAACTGACCCTGTGGCCCGTTAGCTCCAGGAGAAGGAGGACTTTACTTTTAGCTTCTGGAAGCTGTCAGAGTGCCTGAAATGCAGTCTTTGAAGACCAGCGCTCTGTAGAGAGCTGTTCCATGACAACCTGGAATAAAGGAATGAAAGAGACATAAAGGAAGAAGGGGAGACGGAAAGAAGAGGAGCGAGGGAGAACCAGTTAAATCAACTGGAGAGAAGGGAAAGCCATTTGCCATTCAAGGTGTCCCTGTAGAGGAAGGAGATACTTCTACATGAATATTCCAAATGTGGGCTGCTGTTTCACTGCTGCAACACGACTTGGCCGAGTCCCTGTTGGAATTTGGCTTCGGAACTGCCTCAAGAAGCTGTTTATCATTTATCAGTTACACATCTCAAATCTCACTGCTTCCCTGTTCAAATTTGGTACAAACTCTGCTTTTTTATACTCCCTCCCATGTCTATATGTTCTTTTTATACATCTCTTTGTGTTGTTTGCTTGGATTATAAATTATATGCCTCTTTATATTGTTTGATTTGGAGTATAAACTTCTAGAAGACAGAGACCAGATCTCTTAAGTAAGCTTTGATGGGAAAGGCAGCTGTGTGGGAGCTGGGTGTCCTGCAGGGCTTCTCCCATGGACTCCGAGGGGGGAAATTGTCATGGGGGGAGGCGGCCATGAGGAGCTGATGAGTTGAAAGGGGGACCAAAGTCAGGGCAGGGGCACTTCTTTAAGATTACACAATAATGTGGAAAAATAGCTTTCATAAGTAGAATATGGAGTAGTGGTTCAAGCATGGGCTCTGGAGTCAGAATGTCTAGCTGAGGGGTCTTGGGTAACTGACCTAGCGTCTTTGTGCCTTGGTTTTTTCACCTATAATACTACCTATCTCATCTCATTGTTTAAAGATTAGATATGGATTCTTCTCCTACCCACTTAAGCCCCCATGTTGCATCAATGAAACAAGATGGGATTGGGAGGGAGACAAACCATAAATGACTCTTAATCTCACAAAACAAACTGAGGGTTGCTGGGGGCAGGGGGGTTGGGAGAAGGGGGGTGGGGTTATGGACATTGGGGAGGGTATGTGCTTTGGTGAGTGCTGTGAAGTGTGTAAACCTGGCGATTCACAGACCTGTACCCCTGGGGATAAAAATATATGTTTATAAAAAATTAAAAATTAAAAAAAAAAAGATTAGATATGGAAGGCACTCAGAACAGGCTTGGCCTGTGGGGAGTGCTCAGTACTTCTCGGCTGGTTTTTCTATTACTGTTCCTAAGCAAGAAGATGCCTGTGTTTGGGCTTTGTCCGATTTTAAGATCCTTTGTTCTGAAAGATTTGAAATTGTAATTATAATGTGTGATGCCCATTTTTCGTTTATTCTTCTACAGATTTTTATTTTGATGGTCCACAGAAATGTAATTAGCATTGTGCAAATATTTTGGTTAGGACTAAAAGCTGCCTCCAACATTTAGTGCAAAGAAAAAACGTAAGAGTCATCACATTTTGAAAGCGGAATGTGAGCGCTCTGTGGTAACTCCTCTAACAAGTGAGAGATTTCGAATAAACAGTAATTATGTAGCAAAAACTGAAGTAACAGCTGCAGGGAATATGGAGGCAAGAGAGCCTGGAGGTTTGTGTAAGTGAAAGATGTAACCTGGTGGAGTAATTTATTATTTGGAACAACTGAAATATCAGCTCCATGCATATCATTTGAACAGGACGTTGCAGGAATGCAAATACTTCCATGTCATCTTGGAACATTTATTGGCTTCTGTGTTTACTTCTCAAAAATAGGTGTGATGTTAGCCAGCTGTGGTTTAGTGGTATAATGCATAGTGATGGTAAAACACATGTATATTTGTTTGATATGGTCAGAATTTTCTGTCATTTCCTAGCCTGAGTATGGCAACAATTTTCCATTTCCTCATTGCTTTTATTTAACGGCAATTTTTGAAAGGATTTTGACATTTCAAGTAAAAGATGTGAGAACAAAGAGCTTGAGAAAGGGAGAGAGAGAGACAAGAAGAGTAGGAAAATGGGTAAAAGATGAAAAAAACAGAGCTAAGGCCAAGAAATGTAAAGATGAAGCGAAAATCTTGCAACTTTTTCTACTGTGGGTTTTTGCTGAAATCTTTTTGTATTAAACATTGGCCCAAGAAGGCATCAAGATGACCTCTGGTCAGAGACTGAATCATCTTTGTATGACATCTGCATGACCTAATTGTGCATGTTCTCAGGGAACAGAGCAGAACCTCCATTCCAGATCCAAGAGGACAAGCTGGGAACATTTCCAATCCATGTGCTTAAGGATCTTGACATGGAAAGAGATGACACCACCTTCCTCCCTACATAGCTCATTCTGGTTATTCATACTCCTAGAACTGGGAAGCTTATAATCTACCCCTTTCTAACTGTGGTTTATAGAAATACATTTGTCAGAGGGCTATGGACAGTGTGAAGAACAGAGAGAGTGTTCAATGGGGGAGAGACATAGAAGTCCCCCAAATAAGGAAATTATAAGTGAGTTTGTTTCATGACTACTTTTTTTTTTTAGGAACCTGCCCCATGTGTGCATCCCTGGTATTGGACAACTCTGAAGAAAACGTCCCCTCACCCCTCACTCGTCCACCAAGAATTCAAACAGAAGAGGTGGGAGATCCTTCCACCTTGTCCCAATCAGTCCTCAAGAATTATCTTTTTATTTTCTGGCTTGACAAATTACTAAAATGTTTATAGAGAGATAAGTGCATGAATAAATGGTTTCCATTCCCCTTCCAGCTTAAGTTACAGTGAAATACACATGGACATATGTCCATGGAGCTTAGGGCTATATCACTGTTAACACTGTATTTCTTCTGAGAGAAGCTGTAGGGTAGTGTTTTATTTTCTACACTATCTGAGAGATGGATAAAAACAAGACTCAGAGATTTCCAGCAGAGTCAGAAAAAGAATGTTCATTCTTAGCCCATTGGTCTGTTTTGTAAATCAACCCCGGTTGAATTGAAATTGTGACTGAAATTACCTGATTCACAGAGAAGAACTCTATGCCCACTAGATATAAAAGATAAAGCAGAATTTAAAAAGAATGGCATTCTTCTTCTCTGTCTTGATTCAGTTTTCCCGGATCAAAGTCAGAAACTGATAGCTCAGGTAGAAGGGATGTGTGGGGCTAAACCCATACCCTCTGAACACTCAACAAATTAACTGAAGGGTGTTTGCACTGAGCTGTCATTAGGCCAAGCAGAAACCATTACGGAGGCTGGGCTGGGAGGAGAGGTGGTTTGGTTTATTCACTGTTTACAGAGCAAAAGCAAGTTGAGCAAAACTAAGGCCGATTTACACTTTACTGGGGTCTTGGGCGGCCATAATTATGAGCCTGTCATATTTACTCAGCTCATATTACTGAGGTTGCACCAAAGTTTAAATGGTACAAGGTGCTTTAAATTTCTTTCCCCTAAAGTAATAAACTGTAGACATTCGTAAGTCTCTGTGTATTCAGATAGCAGATTTTAGACGTAAGAACAAAAGAAACATCAAGCAACTGGTTTTTCAAGAAAAAGAAAATTGTGTTTAGCAACAGATAAAATCATGCCTGTTATTTTAAGAAAAATCATTGGTATTCTGTAGTTTCATTAAAACATGTCTGAGCATGGGCTTAATGTTATTTATACTATTGGCAAGTGGTTGTGTTTCTTTTCTTTTTGTTTTTTTAAGATTTTATTTATTTATTTGACAGAGAGAAATCACAAGTAGACAGAGAGGCAGGCAGAGAGAGAGAGAAGGAAGCAGGCTCCCTGCTGAGCAGAGAGCCCGATGCGGGCCTCGATCTCAGGACCCTGAGATCATGACCTGAGCCAAAGGCAGCGACTTAACCCACTGAGCCACCCAGGTGCCCCAATGGTTGTATTTCTTAAATCTGCAGATTTGTATCTTTCATCAATTTTGTAACATTCTCAGCCATTATCTATTCAAATATTATCTTTCTTCCATCTTGTCAGTGCTTTCTTTCTGCCACTTCTATTGAAAGATATGTGAGACATCTTCATTGTCCTACATGTCTTTTAATGTTTTTATATTTGCCATCCCTTCATCTTCCTGGACTGACTGACTTTGGAGGATTTCCTCAGATCAGTCCCTTGTTTACTAATTCTCTTTTTGTCTATTTTTAACATTGCCCATCAGTTTTTAAAGATACATATATGCAAAAAAAAAAAAGTATTCTATTCTTTTACAATTTTAAAAATTTATTTATTTATTTAATTTATTTTTTTAAAAAGATTTTATTTATTTATTTGACAGAGAGAGATCACAAGTAGGCAGAGGGGCAGGCAGAGTGAGAGGGGGAAGCATGCTCGCCACTGAGCAGAGAGCCCGATGTGGGCCTCGATCCCAGGACCCTGGGATCATGACCTGAGCTGAAGGCAGAGGCTTTAATCCACTGAGCCACCCAGGCACCCCCAAAATTTTTATTTATTTTAAAAATTTCCTTGGGCGCCTGGGTGGCTCAGTGGGTTAAGCCACTGCCTTCGGCTCAGGTCATGATCTCAGGGTCCTGGGATCGAGGCCCGCATCGGGCTCTCTGCTCAGCAGGGAGCCTGCTTCCCTCTCTCTCTCTCTGCCTGCCTCTCCATCTATTTGTGATTTCTCTCTGTCAAATAAATAAATAAAATCTTAAAAAAAAAATTTTCCCTTCAGTGTTCCAGAATTCATTGTTTATGCACCACACCCAGTGCTCCATGCAATAGGTACAATTTTGAAATAACTTTTATTTTTATTTTTTGCTTTTTGAAAGATTTTATTTATTTATGTGACAGAGGGTGAGAGAGAGAGAACATGCAGGGGTAGCAGCAGGCAGAGGGGGAAGGAGAAGCAGGCTCCCCACTAAGCAGACAGCCTGATGTGGGTCTCAATCCCAGGACCCTGAGATCATGACCTGAGCCAAAGGCAGATGCTTAACCAACTGAGCCACCCAGGCACCCTTTTTAAAAAATATATATTTAATCCTTTAAATTATTTCTCAAAATTTCTATTTAAGAATTTTAGTATTTGAAGTTCTAATTCTGTACTGTACATATGACTTTTGGTGACTCTTTTTCATAGCATTGTTTCCTCATATGTTTTACAGTTTTAGATTATGAACTTGCCTTCATTGGAATTTAATCTCTGGAAATCCCTACAGAGACCTTGCTAAGGGGTTGTTCTTCAAGAGAGGTTTTGCATTTGCTTTTGTAAGTTACTCGGAGCATCACTAAGTAAACACAACTTTTTATGCTATTATCTGAACTTAGAGTTTCCTAGATCTTGCCCATGGCATGAATTTGAATATCAGATGGTTATGCAACTATAAATCCTCAGGGATATTATCTTTTCCTTTTAAAAACCTCTACCCAAAACTAATGGATTTTTTAAAAATTATTTTTAAATCTGCCCTGCTTCATCCTGGCTTCCTGTTGTGGTTTCAGTTCCAATTTCCTGTCTCTAGGGCTTAAGGCTGTATCTCCTGTTCCTACACAGGGATTAGGATCCAAACCCTTTCCCAGCAGCAGCTGAAGCTTCAGGTCTCATGTTGACCTCACTGATTTTCATTTCCTTCATTACTTCATTACTTTCATTACTAGTGATTTCTCTGACTTTATTGTGAGCTCACTTACTCACTTAAAATAGGATTTCATTTTAAAATAGTGTACTTTTAAGTATTTGTTCCATTTTATCCAGCGTTCCTCATGTTTAATAATGGAAGAGTTTTCAAACTATCTAGATGAGTACTTTCCTTCCCCACTAGCTTCTCATAACAAATTTTACAAAATCATCTACTAACTCTATTAGTTTAACAATGCTTGTATCTATGATGGAGATATAAGGTTCTACGTGACCTTGGAAATGAACATTGTTTAAAAGTGCAATCATGAGGTTCTAGCTCTAAACATAAATATCACATCTGCAGAGAAGACTTCCTTAGTCAACTCCAGCCCAAATCACATCTACCTCTACCTGTGATCAGCTTCTTCAAAGCATCACATGATCTCATTTTTTAGTTCTTAAGATATATTTATTACAAACCTCTTCCTGCTGGAATGTAAGCTCATGAGGTTAACCATCAGGTCAGTGCATAGGGATTGAAAATAAGTTACCCATCTAAGTAGTCACCAAGATATTGGTGATGTGGACACATGGAGCCCAACAGAGGTGGCCAGAAATGCATGAATGGAATGTAATTTCAAGGAAGAAAATGGAAACTTGGTAAAATAGCATCCTATTTTAAAAAGAGAATAAACATATAAAAAAAGAAAGAGTGTGTAGACCTGAGAAAAAGTTCCAAGAGCAAGATTTTGGTGGTGTTTCTCCAGCTCTGGTCAAGATTAAGGAGATTGGGTGTGGGGCATATATGAATTATTTCCCACACTTCCTGTGGCCTGAATGAAAATGCTATTGGGAACATCCCTTTGATATGATTTCACAGCTCAGTAGCAGGCAACCATCTCATTCAAAGTGTCCAAGTGTTGTGAAGGTGTTTGCACAGCAAAGTGGGCATTTTGACCTCTGAGAAGGACACCCCTCCTTGTAACCAGTGAGCTGGCATACATAAGTTTCCTATAAACTTTGTAAGCAGGTCAGTCCCAATCAGCCCACTGCAACACCAAGTTCAATATTTGTCAAGCTGGAAATCTCACTGAAGCCTGGTCAGGGCAATAAACCAGCCTCTAAGAACTGTGCTTCCCCAGGATTCCTCCCAGGGCTGGCAACAACAGATGACACAGGAAACTTTTAAAAATATTGATTCCTGGTCCCTGCTCCAGATTTCTTGATTCAGAATGCGTATGAGGTAGGGAGAAGAGAATCTGTGTTTTCAATAAACTCATGATTCTTATGCAGCAGACTTGGGAAACACTGCTCTAGATCATTTTCTTTTTCATCCCCTTTTAAGTGGAATATACATCTTGTTTTTTCTTCTTCCATGCCCCAAAATAATGACTCTGATTGTAGAGGACTTAATTGAGTTTCATGCAATCTCTGGTACTGTAGGCTTAATCATCCCACAGGTAATTGCATTTTGAAATAAGGACTTCTTAGTGCAAACAGGTCTCTGCAGCATTAGGGTCTTCTCATTTTTGGAGCAAGGAGGAAGATCAAGTTCAGTTCTAATGTTCTTTCAACCACCCTCTGACACCCTGTCCCATGTTTGGTGTCTCTTTCCTGTTCACCCAGGCCACAAAAATGAATGTTCCAAGGTGTTGTCTGCAGCTGTAGAACACTGCTGGCTCTGAGCTTGATCTCAGTTGGCCCTTGAGGATTCCCTAGGAGACAGTGTTCCACTCAGGATCCCCTGCCTATTCCAGCTACTCTTTCTGCAGGAAGCATCCACTTCTACTTGTAGGCTTTGGAGAGCTATGATTCAGGACTCCTGTGATTTGAGTCGGGGGCAGGGGAAAAGGGATTTTGATACCTTAATTTCTACTATTATTCAAGTAAGAAAAGAGAAAGGGAATTAAAGGGATGGAAGGATTGAAAAGCAATCAAAGTCCCCTTTTGTGCAAGAAAAAGTTGATACTTTTCTTAGAATGGCTGTACTGGAGAATACTTTTTTCCAAATTAACCTGCTTCCTGGATTTCTTATACTGATAGGTTCTATATCTATCTTGAAATAAGGTAAGTGGCAAGACAAAGAGAAACATAGGTTACTGAAAACCCCTAAGACCCAAATGTGTGCCATCAAATCTCTTTCTTCAAGGCCAGAGTGAAGATTAGAAAGTATAATTCTCCACACTAAATTTCATTATCATTTAAATGTGAGATTTGTAGCAACCTCCTGAGCTGCAAAGACTCCAATTCATTTAGTCCATTCTTCAATTTTATTCAACCAATATTTGTTGGCTGCCTAATTTGTGCAAAGCATTTTGGTGACAAAGCCTGCAGATTTCTCAATAGCTAGGACTCTCTTGTGAATGGGTCTTTTCAATGTGAGAGTGATGTCTAGGAACTCACAGGACAGGTCACATCACTTCAAGTCACATGTACTTGATGACCAAGTTGATGTGTCTGGCATCCTGTGGGACTTATGGTGGCACTTCGGGGCTTGCGAGGGATCACCATTGAGTACTTTCTCTCCATGCCTCTGAAAAAAGGTGTGGAGGCCACAGTGCAATGAATTGTGGAAGCATTCCTTCACAGAGCAGCTTGCGCTCCCACTGAAAGGGGGGTTATGTACATCTTAGGCTTTCACCAGCCAAATATTTGCAACTAAGCATGTTCATGTATAGAAGGGTCATCTTCCATGGAGTTAGCACAGATTTCTCAAATATTCTCTGTTGAACGGGCACCTTTCAAGGCAGACCAAATATCTTCTCATGAGTGTATTCAGATATGGGCATCAATTACTTTCTATTTTCAGAAAAAAGTTAAGAAGAGTTTAAACATCCCATTAGAGAAAGTGAGTGTGGGGCTAATTTTAAGTGAAGAGTTGAAGCTACTACTCCTCTTCTCCTCTTAACTACAAAAGTATCATGAGCCAATGCATAAGGATCTATCACTTGGTGCTGCATTGGACATATTACAGATTTGCATCCCTGTGTATCTGTTGACATAAAGTCAACAAACCTTTCAGGATCACTGAGTTTTAAAAAGAGTTTTATTAGAACCTAAGTTTGAACAGTTGCATGGGATATATGATCCTCAAAAAAAGGAGAGTTATCCTCCAAAGGGACATCTGGTGTAGGATTAAATGCACCTTTTTACATAAAAGTTGCAAATTATTAGACAAAGAACATTATTTTCTTTAATGAAGCAGAGGTACAATGTGTGTTTGGGGCAGAAACAGAGCCCGTGATATGAGGTTTTGCCAAGTCATTTTGACCTTGGTAAATCTTAAAGTATAGCTTCCCTGGGAGCCCAGGAGGAGAGGCCACGAACATGAAAAGTTGAAAATGTACTTTATCAGATCTATGTCTATTCAGAAATGGCCTTTGAACTCTAATGTGTCTAAACGTGGCAAATATATGAAGGAAGAGTACCTACCAAGATTTTACAAATACAAAGGCCCATGAGCAATCTATGTAAAGGTGATATTCAAAAGTGTAGCACCCATGTGACCAGGAGACCCATCAGACCAACCCCATACTGGTGGGTACAGCCTTAGGTATAATCCTGGATTATATGGACACCAGATGGGGAAATGTGCAGAAATCAAGCTGGGGAAATGAAACATTCTAAGTGCATCAAAATGTTCTCCTTGGAAAGAACATGCCTTGAACTGGGTGGAGCCTAATGAGAATGTCTTGGCAAAATGCTGAGCAGAGGCTGTTCCAACCCAAAAGTGAATGCAGAGCAAGATGAAGGGGTGGGGGGCCAGCCTGTTATGGGAAGGCATTATTGGAATATAAGGAACTGGAAAAATTGCACTTATTGGAACTCCTCTCAGAGGACTACATGTGTTTGAAGGAAATATTTTGATAAGCTTCTTGGGGTGGGGAGGGGAAGATTAAGGGCCTTGTAACCATGTTTCTGTTTAAGTAAAAATATCTGATCTTTAAACTTCCTGTTAGCTTCAGGGCCTTTATTTTGCTAGTTGGGTATGGTCTCTAATGGTTCTTCATACCCATCCAGCCCCATTCCAGAACTCAGCCACCCTAAATAAACATTGAACAAATGTCTAGATGTTGGTGTGAATGTGAGAACCGGTCCAGTCTCAATATGCCCAAGGCCAGGAAGCTCAGACCTTCTGTGGGGAAGTGGGAGGGTTGCTGGTGGCAGACCAAACACAATGAAGAGAGAGATACAGGGGCATCACAGCTTACTAGAGAGAACACAGTACTTGTAATTGGAATACCTGGGCTCTTTGCGAGCTGTCGCCAACTACCCATGGGATCTTAAGTGGATGACTTTGTATTCATCTTCGTGTTATTGGGGGTTAGAACAGTGCTACACAGCCTGGAGATGCATAAATATTCGTTGACTCTGAGCAAATGATTGAGTAAATGAATGACAGCTCTGACATTCAGTTTCTTCAACTGCAAGATAGAGATACATAAAACTTGCACTTTGGTTTTTCCTTTCTCTCTAGAGTGAAGGAGAGAATGCGTACATAAGCGCTTTGGAAACCAAAAAGGACCCTCTAAACTCCCAATGATTTTATAGCCAGTCTAGTTATAATGGTAAATCAAGGGGTATAGAGTCTGTGCATTGTTAACCGTTGAAGGTATATCTAAGTTGGTGGGGATTCTAGAGTTCTGCAACCCCTTCTTTGAAGGCAGAGTTACAGGGACACATGCCCTGCATCTGTAAAGCTGGGAAGCACTGAGTCTGTGTCCTGGGGGATCCTGCAGTCGTGTCTACCTCCTGTGAGTCTTTCTCTTTCACTCCTGACACAGAGCACTTCACTTCTGACACGTCTGGTCACCAATTGGGTAGGGTCTTCTCCACACCAAGCAACTCTCCAGGACACCAATTTATCTCCATGTTGACCCTATCTACCTGGAGATAGTGTTCAATCCTGCAACCTAAGGGCTCAATCCGGCAATTGCCCCCACCCCCATTCGGTGCCAATCTCAAGTCCAGATTGACACCTACTCCTCTGACCGATCAGCCATAAATGAGAGGTTCCCATGAGCCCCTCGTTGGGTTCAGCTAATTTACTGGAGCAGCTCACAGAACTCAAAGAAACACGTTTGTCAGTTGATTAAAGATATGGTAAAGGATAGAGATGAATTGCCAGATGGAGAGATAACATAGAGCACAGTCTGGGAGTTTCTGTCCCTGTGGAGTTGGGCTGTGTCACTCTCCCAGTATGTGGTTCACCAACCTGGAAGCTCTCCAAACCCCAGACTAGTTCAATTTTTTTTTTTACTTTATTAATTGTTTTCATTCACATATAATGTATTATTATATATATAATGTATTTATATATATAAAAAATATATAATGTATATAATGTACCCCAGGGGTACAGGTGTGGGAATCATCAGGCTTACACATTTCACAGCACTCACCATAGCACATACCTGCCCCAATGTCCATAGCCCCACCATCCTCTCCCTATACCCAGACTAGTTGAATTTCTATGAAAGCTTCACCGCATAGGCAAGATCAATCATTATTGCCATCTTCAGCCCCTCTTCCCTGTCAAGACAATATGTGGGTGTGTGTGGAGCTGAACATTCCAAGCTTCTGATCATGGCTTGGTCCTTCTGCTGAACAGCTCCCATGCAGGAGGCCAGCCAGAGTCACCTCAGAGCACAAAATATCCCTGTCACCCAGGAAATGACAAGGGTTCCAGAAGCTCTGTGTCAGGAACCAAGGGCAGAGGCCAGTTATTAGAATAAGAGACCCTCCTGGTGTTTTTATTGCCAAGGAGATTACAATGGGTTAGGAGCTCTAGTGCCAGTAAATGGGGGTTGAGACCAATATATATATTTTCTATTATCTCACAGTCTGAAACCATGACAAATATTTTACTAGTTCATGGCAAAATGGGGGAAAAGGAAGATGCTATATTCTATCTTTAATAAAGCTACTTACATACAAATTTGAGGAATATCCTCTTTTTTTTTCTGCAGTTACATTCTTCCCTATTTTGGTGTCAAAGCATTCTTTTAAAAATGAGATTATAGGGGCGCCTGGGTGGCTCAGCGGGTTAAGGCCTCTGCCTTCGGCCCAGGTCAGGATCCCAGGACCCTGGGATCGAGCCCCGCATCGGGCTCTCTGCTCAGTGCAGAGCCTGCTTCTCTCTCTCTCTCTCTGCCTGCCTCTCTGCCTACTTGTGTTCTCTGTCAAATAAATAAATAAAATATTTAAAAAAAAAATGAGATTATGGGGATACCTGGGGAGTTCAGTTGGCTAAGCATCTCCCTTCAGCTCAGGTCATGACCTCAGGGTCTGGATCCAGACCCGCATTGGGCTCCCTGCTCAGTGAGGAGTCTGCTTCTCCCTTTCCCTCTGCCCATCCTCCCAGCTCATTCTCTCTCTTTCTCAAATAAATAAATAAATAAATAAATAAATAAAATATTTTAAAAAAATGAGATTATGGCAGTAGTAGATACTTACTTCTAATGCCTTTACCTAGCAAATTGTAAGATGGCAATTCTAAGTCACTGCCTCAATATTTCATTCATTTTAGCCCCTGAAATTTTGTTCATGCATAAAATCCTTATGTTCAGCAACCACTACCTCCAAGAGAGTTCTGGAAGGACACACAGGAACTTGGGGTTCTTGCTTCAGTGCCATTTTCTAGTCCTCAACCCGCTAAAATTTGGCAGTCATAGAGTTAAAAATCCCATAGGTAAAAATAAATCATGTAAAGCTTTTTTGGATTGTTGTTCTAATGGAACAGTAAGTAAGATACCAAAAAATTGGTTTTGGGAGGTTTTGTTGAGGCTTTGACATCTCTTATTAACAAAATAAATGACTAAGAAGTTTACGCTTAAGCCAAATGGAAGCAGTAGCTAAAATATGAATAGATAAAATTATTTATGACCATTTCAGCATGGGTATAATGGCCTGGACAAAATGAGATGCCTGTTTTAACTGGGCTGCTTTGGCATTTTCCATCTCTGTTTTTTTTTTTTTTTTCCAAGACAACCTTTTAAAGACTGGTTTTGACCAGATTGAGTAGGTTTTTACCAGATTGGTGTCAAATTACATTTTGACTTTGATATCTGAGTCAATCCACAAATCAAGATTGAAGCATAAAAAGAACTATTAAGAATTTGCAGATGGAGTTACCTTTTATTGTTTGTAACAGTTTTCAATTAAATTTGGTACGTGGGTAGAAGCTATACAAGTGTTTGTTTGCTTTGTCCTCAAATCACTTGTCCTCAAATCGTCCTCTAATCATTTTTAGAGCATTCTATTATTTCCAGCTCTTACGCCTCCTAACACTCTTTTATGGTAGCTTGTCTCTTCATGTGGTTTGCAATCTTTGATTATGAGCTCATCCCTAGAAAGGGTTGTTTTTCCTTTTTTCTTTTTTTTTTTTCTTCCCCCCTGAGAGGTTCTATGAACGGGGTGGGGGAGGTGGAAATCGTCTCTACAGAGAAATATGACATTTGCATTTATATCTACTGAAGCCCTAGGGTTTTCAGTGTTCCTAATACCACTTCTTAATTTAATTTCTCAGTTTGGGGTTCTGGAGCCACACAGATAGTATAGATTTAGATTATGATGTGTGTACCTGCAAACCTCAATTTTCAATGTTCCTTAGTTGCCTTTTGCCTGCTTGAAACCCCAAATAGACAGCAAGCTCAAAGATGTCCCAGGCTGCCTTGTGAATTTTCACTTATTTTTCTGTGAGCTCTTGGCAGCATTGAATCACCATTTAATCAGAGTTTACTGTGTGCCAGAGCTTTCACATATACCATGCTCTCTACCCTGTCCCCTGGGCCAGGATCAGGGGGTTCCACCCATTTCTCGCATCTCTCCTTATCACTCCCAGAAGGGCATGTTTACTTTAGGCAATTATAGCAAAAGGATTTGCTGAGAATAGCTGAATTGTAATTATATATGCAGCCTAACAATCGTCTTCTTTACAGATGGTATATAATATTCATATTCATTTATTTCCCACCAGGATTTAGGGGAAAACCGGAAGTCACTGGAACACGGCGTCATACTACTTGGGTTCAGATAGTCCTTTTGTTACTGTTTTTGTTGTTCCAAGCCTATCTGGGACCCTATTTCCATGATCCACGCTGTTCCATCTGGGTTTGCTTCAGACTGATCATTTTACATTAGAGTGCATATGGGTAATTTGCAGAGTTTTTACTTTTTTCTCACTGTAATTGCTCAAAATTGAGTTACTAGAGTACAGGAAATGACTTGCCATTTTTTTGGACTTACCATGCCTCTTCTGAGTCCTTGATTCTGTACGTGGAATTCTTTGGCCTGAAACACCACCTTAACCCTTCTAACAAACTCCTATATGCCTTTCTTCAGACCCAGTTCAAATGTAGCCTCCTGTGTGATGCCCACCCCTAGTGCCCACCTCCATTCTTCCTCAGTGCTCCCAAAGCACCTTCTGCATAATAATGACTGATTATTCACACATATGTTTATTTCTCCCATCAAATAGGAGCCCCTTTGAAAGAAGGGACCATGTTTATCTTTTGTTTGTTTGTTTATAACAAACAAGCGTTCCTGGCACATAACAGGTGATCAAAAAATGATTGAGGAGTAAACGAATAAAAGGTAAAGGTTTTTTATTTCATCAGCTGTATTTCTGTTCTTGAGTGATTTCCTTTTTTTGTGTGTGTGGTTACACAAATACGTGTAAAGCGGGAAGTACCCAGAGTATGTCTAGTCTACTGTGTCACTGCTAAGGACTTTTGCAGAAAGATCTCATCTTGGAAATGGGCTTTCACCCTGATGAGGTAAAGAGAATGGCTGGTGATTGGCAGCACAGTTCTTGCCTCTAAGAGTATGAATAAGGGCTCCACGTCTTCCTTACATTTATCTTTGTTTTGGATTATTTAATGCTGAGTCCGCACCTCGGCCACTCATCCCTCTTGTCCTTCCTGAACCTAAGTTATCGAATTTGCGAAATGGGGCTAATAAAGCCTCTTTTCGGGTCGACAGTAGGCTGAGAAAGTACTGCCCCCATGTCAGCAAGGAGAAGGTGTAGCTGTGAGGCTGACCAGGCCCAGCATCCCTTGAAGTGACTCAGCTAGAGGTCCGGAAAGGCAGCCAGCCTGCGCCAGAAAAGTGCAGAGGTGATGGTGGGGGGGGAGGGTTAGCCAGGGCAACGGTCCCATTGAGGTGTTGGGGCAGGAAACCCCTCCACGGCAGCTGCTTGGGAAGCAGGCAGAAAGGATGCGGGTGGGACAAGCTAGTGGCTCCGATTTTGGACCCGACCTTCAGGATTTCTGTGTCAGTCACTAAGTTCTTTTATGTTTTTAAGCCTCGTTTTCTTCATCTGTGAATTGGGAACATAAAATCTATTTGGGGAGTTGCTGGGAAGCATAAAGGAACAGAGTACATGCATGACAAGCATTTAGCAATAGGCTTAATACTAGCAAATGCTTAAAAATAGCAGCTTAAAGCAAACAAGTAGCTGGAAGACTGCAGTTTGGGAAGATGGATTCATTCCTGGTAGAGTCCGTGACCATGAGAGCATGGGTGAGAAGGGACAGGCTCTCTGTTTGTGGTGGGTACTGGGGAGAGACCACAGAAACAACCCTGACCCTAGAGTGCAACTCAGGCTCTGCTCTGAGGAGGCCATGCTGTTGGGCAGAATGAGGGTGTGAGATCAGGCTTCATCTGGAAATTCTTAGAGACCCATCTCTTGTACTCTGTGAGCCCAGGACTTTGCAAGGGAGAGTATTACACCCGTCAGCCTCTCAGGGGCTCCATCCTGAATCCTGCCACAGCTCTCCGGGTGAGTTTCCTGTTTAAGCCCATGGGACTTGAATACCGCTTTCAAGAGCTGACTTAGAGCTTGGGGGAATCAGGAGGCTGCTGACACTTCCGCCAGTTGCTCACAACTTCCACTGATTGAAAAAAATACCCTCATCAAAGTCTCACTATGACCAGTCTTCTCATATCTTTAGCCAATCACTTCTTCACACTCTAAGCTTTGACAATATTCCCATTTATATCATACCATACCAGAGGCTGATTTATGCCTCTGTAGCTTTGATCTTCCCAGACCTTCAGCCTGAAATGTTTTTCCTGCATTTCTGCATCTGGACAACTTTCAACATTTATCAAGTCTCAACTGAGTAATCACTCCCTCCAGGATATCTTCCCTGACTTCACAGGATAAAAATAGCACCAATTAGTGAGCACTTAACTGAATACCAGACAAATGGAATAAGCACACTATACTTTGTCTCATGTAATACTTCAACAACCCTGAGGAAACCGAACCTCAAAAAGGTTGAGTGGTCTGCTCATGGTCTACCTTAACCACTAAGATACACCAGAGCCTGGATTTAATTTAATTTAATTAATTTACTTATAAGATGTTATTTATTCATTTGGTGGGGGGAGAGAGAGAGAGAGAGAGAGAGAGCAAGCAAACATAAGTTGGGGGAGCAGCATATGGAGAGGGAGAAACAGACTTCCCACTGAGCAGGGAGCTAGATGAGGGACTTGATCCTAGGACCCAGAGATCATGATCTGAGCTGACGGCAGATGTTTAACCATCTGAGCCAGCCAGGCACCCCAGAGTCTGGATTTCAAACTAGATCTGCTAAGCCCCAAACTGATGGTCTCTAATCACCATGATATGCTATCTCCCTGCATGTGCATTCTTCTATATTCCCACAATTCTCTTTGCAGTTTCTCCCTAACCACATGAAATGGAAATCATTCGCTTCTCTGTTAGCTCTCGCCAATAAAAGGAAATTCCCCCCAGGACAAAAGTTTTTTATTTTCAGCTCTTAGTCTCATACCTGACACAGACTGTTCATTCACTAAAGGCTAAAGGCCATGTGAAAAAGATCAAAATGTACAGAACTTGTTTTTAAATGATGATGGATAGAGAGAGACAAGGATTTGGAAATCTTTGTCATCTGGCAAGGAAAAAGAAATCATCAACAGGCAAGGTAATTCAACAGGGGAAGAGAAATTCATTAAGATAAATGGAGATAGAGAACTGGATAAATGTATGGAAAAAAGCATTCCTTAACCTTTACCTCACACTATATGCAAAAATTAGTTCAACACAGATCACAGAAACCTCTGAACATAAAAGTTAAAAATATGAAGCTTCTAGAAGGAAATCTAAAACAATATCTTTGCAACTATGTGTTAGGAAAAGATTTCTTAGGACAAAAAAAGTACTATGTTATAAAAGGAGTTATAGTGGACTTAAGAAAAATCAATCATTTCTACTCATCAAAAGATACCATTAAGAAAACGAAAAGATGGGTGCCAGGGTGGCTCAGTGGGTTAAGCCACTGCCTTCGGCTCAGGTCATGATCTCAGGGTCCTGGGATCGAGTCCCACATCGGGCTCTCTGCTCAGCAGGGAGCCTGCTTCCCTCTTTCCCTCTCTCTCTCTCTCTCTCTCTCTCTGCCAGCCTCTCTACCTACCTGTGATCTCTCTCTGTCAAATAAATAAATAAAATCTTAAAAAAAAAAAAAAAGAAAACGAAAAGATAAGATGCACACTGAAAGAAATACTGACAATACATATATCTGATAAAGGACTCATACCCAGAGAATTTAAAAGATTCCTGGGGAGCTTGGCTAACTTAGTTGGTGGAGTGTATGACTCTTGATCTCGGGGTCATGAGTTCAAACCCCAAGTTGAGTGTAAAGATTACTTAAGTATAAATTTTTTTAAACTTTAAAAATAAATAAGTCCTATAATTAAGTAATAAAAAGATAAACAATTTAATAAAAATGGGCAAAAGACTTAACAAGGCACTTCACAGAGGAAGATATGAAAAAGGCCATAAGTACATGAAAGATGATTGAATTTCTTAAATGAATCCAAACTAAAACTACAATGACTTCACACCCATAAAACTGGGTAAAATAGAAAAAGATTGCTAATACTAAATTTTGGCAAGAATGTGGAGCAAAGAATTGGTGCTCATCAATTGTTGGCACAGACGTTTTGGAAAATTACTTGTCAATTTCTTATAAATTTGGATACTTGCATTATGATCCAGAAATTCTACTCTTGGGGATTTACCCAAGATAAATAAAAGCAAAGGTCTAAAAAACTACTTGTTTCTAGCTCCAAACTGAAAACAAGCCAAATGTCCATCAATACAAGAAGGAGCTAAACTGTGGTACATCCATCCAATGGAATACTACTAGGCAATAGAAAAGAACAGGCTGCTGACACATACAACATGAATGAGTCTCAAAGACAGTGTTTTGACTGAAAGATGACAATCACAAAAGAGTACATTCTATGTGATGCTAGGTGTGTGCAATTCTGATTTAGGCAACATGAATCTATGGTCATAAAAATCAGAATAACTATTGATGGCAGGTTTCGGGTGAGAAAGGGTATGAGGAAACTTTCTGGAGTGATGGAAATGTTCTATATCTTATCATGCTCGTGGCTACCCATGTGTATTTATTTGTCAAAACTCAGAACTGCACTCTTAAAAATCGATTTTTAAAAAAAGTTTTATGGGCTCCTGGGTGTCTCCATTGGTTAAGCATCCAACTCTTGATTTCATCTCAGGTCATGATCTCAGAGTTGTAAGGTTGAGCTCCATGTTGGGTTCTGTGCTCAGCATGGAATCTGCTTATCCTTCTCCCTCTGTTTCTCTCAAAAAATTAAATAAATAAAATTTAATAAAATAAAATAAAATAATAAAAAACGTTTTAGTTCAAAGGAAGAGAGAGAACCACCATCCTTTTTTCAGATCACACTTGAAATACTGGGCTCAGTTTTGGACACATCTTACAAATAAGACAAACTATGGGTTCCCAGGATGAAGAAGTGTCTGGAAGCCATAACACAATCCGAAAAGTGAGGAATGGGGAGGGGCAGACTGGAGAGAAGACAAAGAAGTAGTGTTGTCTTATCTAATCCTTGGAAGTACAGTTGTGTGGTAGAAAGCTTATGTTTATTCAATGGGTCTCTAGAGGGCATAATCAGAACCAGCGAGTGGAAATTACAAAGAGGACAATTTTTCTAGATGCCAGGAAATGAGGCTGGCAAGCAAAGCAAAATGTGGACAGTCATCAGGGGTCTGCTGACAGAGCCTGGACAAATTTTGGTGCCAGCCTGGAGCACACATGCTACAGAGTTCGAGAAAACTGGAAGGAGGAGTGGATGTGAGAAACAGCAGGAAGTCGAGTGGACATGTGATATGTGTGTGTGCGCGCGTGTGTGATAGTCAAGGGAGAGCCGTGAACAGGGAATGGCTCTTCCATCTTGCCAAAGAAGACAACATTGATATTGGTATGTGTCATAGAATCTTATGAAATCTTAAGAATCAGGAAACTGTTTTAAAAATATTAACCCTTGGGGCACCTGGGTGGCTCAGTGGGTTAAGGCCTCTACCTTCTGCTTGAGTCATAGTCTCAGGGTTCTGGGATCGAGCCCCACGTCAGGCTCTCTGCTCAGCAGGGAGCCTGCTTTCTCCTCTCTCTCTGCCTGCCTCTCTGACTACTTGCAATCTCTGCCTATCAAATAAATAAATAAAAATCTTTTTTAAATAAATAAATAAATAAAAATATTAACCCTTAAAATTAGGCAATCGTGCCTGACTAAGCAATTGAAATGGATTTTAAAGAAAATGTGACAGAGTCCCAAAGCTATTGGAGACAGGAACCAGAAGCCATATCATCCACCTGCCTAACCATTCAACGCAACAGGATAAACTGTCACAATTCATCACACCACCCCTTTACAATTTCCTGCACTTAACCCATCTGATACTTTTCTTTTTTCTTTATTTTGGATTTTATTTTGTCTGTCTGTGTTGTGATCTTAGTCCTTGCCACGTGGCCCAGCTCCTAGAGCCTCTGCCGGTCACGAGAAGATGCTCCCTCAATAACAGAAGCCTGAGTGGAAGTTCAAAGTCAGAGCTTATTTGTGATGGCTTACTGATGGGCAGGGGTAAATGCGACTGGCAGAAACATGTGCCAGGCGACATCGGCCACTGGCAGAAGCTGTGGTGAGCATTTCAGATGTTTGTTTCTTTAAGTCCCACACTCCTAAGACCCATGGCACATATGCCTGGTGTCAGTGTGGGTCCCCTAGCCTCACTCCTGCTCCAGCTGCATTGCTCAGACGGGTTCCATGCAGACACTCTTTCCTGCCCTGGCCTTCTCGGAGGCCAGCAAGAGAGATGCCCCCAGGAACCCGCTGGGCACTCAAGCGTGTACGGCTTAGAAGCATAAGCACTAGATCCAAGGGCGGCAGGAGTCAATGGAAACACCCCTCCCCCCACCCCCCTGTGTAATCAGGACCAGTAGTTCTGAGATGATGCTCAGCCTGAGGCTCCTGGGAAAGTATAGCAGGCGAGAGGGAGCAGCAGGAACCTTGCTGTGGGGACCAGCTTGGTAATGTGCCCTCATGTGGCGGTCCTTCTTCCCTGGTTCCTCCTTCCACAGTGCCATTCTTCACTTGTCCCTGGGATCATCTCCCAAATTATCTGCACCTATGCGTTGGTCTCAGGATCTGCTTTCTGGGATACCCAAGCAAAGACAACAACCTAATTTTCATTACCTTAAATCTGAAAGTGCTTGATTGTCTCTGAGCAGAGAGCCCGGTTCCCCCTCTCTCTCTGCCTACCTGTGATCTATCTGTCAAATAAATAAATAAAATCTTAAAAAAAAAACCAATAAAATCCTTGCCCACCCTTTCATGCTTGGGCCCCTTGGTGGTTGCTGGGACAAAGCAGTTAGCAGTTAAGCAGCCTCTTGGGGGGGCTTGGCATCAACTGTGTGCCTGGTATTGACAAACTGTCTCTGAGATGAGCCGCTGGGGGGCAGAGACTGCCAGTGGCTGTGAAGGCTGAGGGCCAGGCTGGGGGTGACAGACAACAAGGCATCTGATGGGCTGCACCAGGGGAGGGCAAAAAGATTTCTCAGTTTCCCACAGGGCTACATCCCCGCAGCAAATCAGGGAGATCTTCAGTGAGGGGCAGCCCTTTGCAGAGAGGCCCGGAGCTAGAGAAGGGACTGTTGGTAACTAGCAGAGTGTCTTCCTCTGTCATGGGATCTGTATCTCCATCCCTGGCCATTTTTTTTTCCTTCTTATTGAGGTAACATTTGCATAACATCAGATTAACTATTCTAAAACAAACAGTTAAGTGGCATTTAGTCATTCACATGTTCCAAAATGTTCCAAATCTGGTTCCAAAATGTTTTCGTTTTGATTGTTTGATTCCCTTTATAAGAAATCTAACAGTCTGTATCCTTTTGTCTCTGGCTTCTTTCACTAAGTATAACTTTTTTTTTCCTTTTTTTTTTTTAAAGGATTTTATTTATTTATTTGACAGGGAGAGAGAGAGAGAGAGAGAGAGATCACAAGTAGGCAGAGAGGCAGGCAGAGAGAGAGGGGGAAGCAGGCTCCCTGCTGAACAGCGAGCCCGATGCAGGGCTCTATCCTAGGACCCTGAGACCATGACCTGAACCGAAGGCAGAGGCTCAACGCACTGAGCCACCCAGGCACCCTGATATGTATAACATTTTTAAGGTTCATGCATATTGTAGCATGTGTTGGAACTCCACTTAAACAAAGGCTGTATAGTATATCATTATATAGATGTATACATGCATATATGTACACATGTATGTGTATACACACACGCGCATATATACATCACATTTTGTTTATCTTTTCATCGAGTGATAGGAATTTGTGTTGCTTCTGCCCTTGGGCTGTTGGGATAAGCGCAGCAGTGATCATTTGTGTACAAGCGTATGTTTGATCCCCCAATGTGTTCAATTCTTTCATTCGTATACCTAGACGTGAAATTGCTTGCCCATCCATCTGTATGCAGTCTCCTTCCCCCGAAGCTCCTGTAGCAGCCCCACTGACTCAATCTGCCAATTGGCTTATGGAGAAAATCAATAGCCACTTTAAACTAAAGATCTGTGCAAGGATTTAAGACACCCATCTGAATACTTACCCTTGGCCGATGCTAAAGAAGCTGGCTTCCGGGGACGTGTGAGGGAGCTGCCCCTCCACCCCCGAGGGCTCCCCCACCTCACTCTTCTTCACGGTGAGGGTCCTAGCCTTACTATGAACTTACTCGGTTGGGTTGGATGAATTTGGTTGTGGGTAGGACCTGTGTATGTGTGTAAGGATGCGCACCGATGCCCTATTTAGGTACATCTATGAAAAACCATTTCACAGAGGCGAGGCAGCCATGTTCCTATGCCCTTCTCATATTCTCTGTGGGAAGTCTTTCAGTTGGGTAACTGCTTATTTGTGTTGATTACCATGGAAGTATCATTTGGAACACATCTTGAAAACTGGAAAAATGGGAAACAGAAAGGATTGGATACTTACCAGGCTTCAGGTCAGTTGCCTAAATTAAAACATACTACCTGTACTATGACAATCTGGGTTGGAGTTGAAGGCTTTCTGTTTTCTACCGCGTGAAGGCTCTGGAGGCTGAATTTGGAAACATCTCATTGTGGTGATTTTTTTTTTTTTTAAGATTTTTATTTATTTATTTGATAGAGAGAGATCACAAGTAGACAGAGAGGCAGGCAGAGAGAGGGGGGAAGCAGGCTCCCCGCTGAGCAGAGAGCCCTATGTGGGGCTCAATCCCAGGACCCTGAGATCATGACCTGAGCTAAAGGCAGAGGCTTAAACCACTGAGCCACCCAGGCGCCCCTCATTGTGGTGATTTTAAGACATTAAGTCACTATTGGGCTTTGATTAATACTAATTCTAAGAAACTGATGTTTTTTAAACAACAAATGTCCCAGAGTTCTGTTTGAGTTTGGAAAGTTAACCATGGGTCTGTGTATATATGTTAGCGGGGGGAGGGGGGCGCGGAATTGAGGGTCAAAATGGAGACAAGAAATGTCCATTTCAAGCGATGAGCCTAGAGACATAGAGCACAGTAAAAAAAATATTTGTGGGCGGCTAGGTCTTCTTCCCTCACACCTTGACCTTTTAATTCAATTGAAGAGCTGTTCCTTCCAATGGGAACAAAGATGTCCAAGCACCTCTGGCAAGAAAGACCCTCTCACTCTCGGGGCTGTGGTGTCCCAGCTTCTGTGGACACTCCAAGCCCCCCTCCCCCGCCTCCCACCCCCACCCTCACTCCCTGAGCCCTCTCAGATTCGTGTTTTCTGCCATGGAGGTCATTGATAATGGAGCAATTAAATGGGCAGAATTGCTGAGGTATTTAAGTTTCTGTCCATAAATCTGGTGGGAAGCTTGCACAGGCCCTGCTTTAATTACATTCTTTCAGAATCCCAAGGTCAACAGGAACGGCCCTTGGGGAGCTAGCTCGCTGTTTTGATTTTCAACTCTCCTCTTCATCAATCTGACAAAGTATTTTAACTGGTGATGGCTTTCTTAAGAAAGCTGAATTTGCATCTTGGGGTTTCATGCATATTTTAGTAATGTATGCAGAAGGAAAACTGCAAGGAGGCATCCCGAATTTTAGCACCCAGAATTTAGGGGGCCAAAAATAGCAACTGTTCCAAGGAAAACCAAGTTTTAAATGCTACAGTTCCAAACAAACTTTTTCTTTCCATCTCATTGCCACAAAATAATAGTGTCTCCACAGCCCCTAATAGCTGACAAAGCGCATTCGTTCACCTGGCACCAGTGATCGTAAGAGTCCTTAACGATTAGTTTGTAACGCCCGCTTCCCAGATGGAAGAACTGAGAATCAGGAGGAAGTAGAGCATGGTCAGCATGGACTCAGAAGCGAGCAGAACTAGGACAAAATCCTGACTCTACTTCCATTGAGTTACTTAATCTCTCTTTGCTCAGTTTCCACATCTGTGAAATGGACCCAGTGAAACCTGAGTAACTAGATCTTATGGTTGCTGAGAAGGATTAAATGAGTTTGTTTGTGTATTTAACTTAGCCAGAAACATTCAAAAAGGGGCACTTCCGATCCCTGTGCTGTGACAGACTTTAAGTCTCTTGGCTTCTCAGATTGAGCTCCCAGCTCTTACTTTTCGTTAAAGTGAGGCAGCGAAATCAAGGCATCTGACCATCTATACTGTAGGCCGTTTCAGTGGACAATCCTCATAAAACTGTTTTTTCTGTGTTAAAGTGATGATGAGAATAGTTTCAATTTCATAGGCATAGGGATGCCATGAAGATCGAGTGAGGTAATAAGCACAGAGCACATGGTATTCAGTGGCTTTTGTTAAATACTACTTTTGTTACTAATTGATATACTATTTAAAGTCTATTATTACTTGTACTATTACTTATGTTTTAAAATCTATTCTGATTTCCTTGCCATTCGACCCTTATCAAGGAAAGGAAAAAATGATCAATCTTTACTTTTCATAAGAAGAGCTTATAAGAATAATTATTCTTCAACCATATCCTTATATTTTCCATTTTTAGACTTGACCATTGACTTAGCTGGGCCATGTGCATTGTTATCCATGCACTAGAGAACAAAGCTTCCTGGAATGGTGTCAGGAGACCTAGATTCTCTCCAATCTAGCACTAATTTACTGTGTGACCTTGTGCAAGTCACTCAACCTTTCTGTGCCCTTTCTTCCTTGATGAAACAAGAGGATTAAACTAAAGTCTCTTTGAGCACTAAGATTATATGTTTCAAATCTCTCTCTATGCCTAGATATATGTGAATATGATCTTTCCATCATAACTATTTTTATTATTTAAAACCACGTTGTAATCAATTCGTTAAAAAACTTTCTTTTGCCTGTGAGATAATGGACAGTTCTGCAGGAGTTTAATAGCAGAGAAAGAATTAGGAAGCATGGACCTTGGCCTTCTGCAGCCTTCGGCCTCTAGTTGAGCTCAGATATGATCCTTGCTTACCCATGAGAACCGAATGTTCTGCTAAGGAGCTCACCGAACCTGAGGGAAAGCTGGCAGCCCGCAGTGTGAGACGAGCCTCCACCTTCCCCGCTCTCAAGGATGCTCTCATCACTCCTTTTCCCAAATGTTCCTTTGGACATTTTTCAAAAATAACTCAAAATTTCTCTTACCTTATGCACATATGTTGAGGGCGAGAAGGTGGCTTATGGCAGCCTAACATTTAACATCTTCAGTACCTTTAAAATGCTCACATTTGGAAGCTGCAAACTGTTTCTCCCCAGTGATGAAGAGACTGGATCTCCCCTGACTACTTCCTGCTTAGATTTTCCAAAGCTTGCTGACTCTCTATGAGAGTAAAGTAACTTATATTATTTATTAATACCTTTATGATAGTGGTAAAGCTGGAAAAACTTGGTCATGGGCTTTCAAGATTTGAAAGGAGTTTGGGGTGAAAACAGAATTGGGTTAGGAAACAAGCTGATTTCTCAGAATCCATCTTATCCAGGGAGCACTTCATAGCCTACACTGCTGGCAGAGCCATTTTAAATGAATTCAGGAAGGACCTGATGGACTGGAGTGGGCAGACACCACACAAGCCCTGGAAGGCCCTGTGGGCTCACAGAAACATCAGGGCTGTTCTGCTGTTGCTGGCTGGGGGACAGGCAGCTCTGCTTGGAGTCATTGGTGGGTCGCATGAGTGTCACACTGCCTTCCTCTTGGGCTCAGGGAGAACTGTGAGCATACTTCCTTTTCTTTATTTTATATAATGTCAGCATATCCCCAAAAGACATAAGGACAACTGGCATTTTATAAGATAATTTTAGGTGGTGTATGAATAAACACTTTTTAGGTGAATAATTAGATATTTTATTTTATTAAAGATATTATTTTTTAAAATATTTTATTTTTATTTATTTGACAGAGAGAGAGATCACAAGTAGGCAGAGATGCAGGCAGAGAGGGGGAAACAGGCTCCCTGACGAGCAGAGAGCCTGACGTGGGGCTCAATCCCAGGACCCTGAGATCATGACCTGAGCCGAAGGCAGAGGCTTAATCCACTGAGACACCCAAATACCCATTATTTCTTTATTTGAGAGAGTGAGTGAGCTAGAGGGAGAGTGAACACGAGTTGGGGGAGGGGCATAGGAAAAGGGAGAAGCAAGAGGACAAGCAGAGAGCCCAATGCAGGGCTCCATCCCAGGACCCTGAGACCATGACCTGAGCCGAAGGCAGATGCTTAACCGATTGAGTCACCCAGGTGTC
Source organism: Mustela nigripes (assembly GCF_022355385.1). Taxonomy (NCBI): domain Eukaryota; kingdom Metazoa; phylum Chordata; class Mammalia; order Carnivora; family Mustelidae; genus Mustela; species Mustela nigripes. The sequence continues at coordinate 155,737,065 of NC_081559.1, forward strand.
CTGATAGTTACATATTTTAAAGTGTATATTAGAGAATATTCAGACTTTGCGGTTGACTAGTAATCCCCACTTTACAGGTGAGGTTAGGGGACATGCCCAGGTCTCCCAGCTGGATAGCGCCAGAGTCACAATTCAAACTAGGCAATCTGGCTACAGAGCCTGTTCTCTTAACCACTGTTGTTCCCCTTGAATAAGTATTTAAATAGAGAATTATTATAGTGTATTGTACACTTGAAATCTACTAAGAGTGTAGAACTTAAGTATAACTACCACACACACATACACGCATGTGGAGATGTATTGTGGCTGCAGGAATTCTGGTTCAGGGATGAGATGGTGTCCTGAATGTGTATTTTTAAGCATTTCTCCTTATGGTTCTTTTTCCTGGATTAATCTGAATTAATCTACTGATATTGAGAGCCTCACTCTCCCAGTCACAAAGTCAGCACAGAATGTGTGCATCTATCAAAATTTGTCTCATAGAAGAATATTTAAATAAGTAAATGACAGGAAGGAGAGTGGCAGGACAGTGACTAGAAGTAAAGGAACCATCAGGCTAGGGCTGGACTCCTCTTTACTTTTTCTGGGACAGGGGACACTTGGACGCACAGGATGTGACGAGGAGAATGGCGTGAGTGGGGGACTAGGGAGTAAACCTAGAGAAGGAGGGAGCATGGAGCAGGGAGCAGAGTGGAGAGCTGGGGGGCAGGTGGTCCCCCACCATGGACAAGCTGGGAGACATAGAGAGTTACTTCACCATTCTTGCCTGTTTTCTGTGAGTTGAGTGGGGGTAACAGCCCCTATCTGAGTGGGCTGCTTGAGTGTTAGACTCGAAAGAAGGTAGGTAGCGTGGTCAGGGCTGTCCCAAACTGTAGTAGGCACGGAGAAGCTGGAGCTGTTGCTCCTGACCATCAGTGGAGGAGGGTCCTCAGAATGTGGAAGGGGACGGCCAGGGCTGGTGGAGGGGCCCTCTGGAGGGGCAGGAGTTTGGGGAGGGAAATTTCCCATCAGCAAGGGCAGGGCAGGACAAGGACTGCTGTACCCACCACGGAGGTAAGACTTGGACTTGAACAGACCACTCTCGGAGCCCCCTTGCCCAGCTGGGGCTGCTATCAGGCAACAGGTCATCGATATTTTGAGATAAAAATCTTGTGGGTATTAGTCTCACTTTACTCTTGTCTGTTTCTTCCCTATTGCTTCTGTTCTTTAGAAAAATTCAGAATAAAGGGAAAAAAATACACATGTGAGGGTTTCACATGGTAGTTGCAAATCCAGATTTGCCCATGTGTGGACTAGAGCATGAGCCTAGCGTTGTGTGCAAATCCAAATCATTCCTGTGGTCATTTTAGAACTTCAGCTTATTCTCAGAATACCCTGCCTGGGAGTGGTGTGTTGTTTACTGCCCGAAGTCCAGGTTTTGTCTCTGATGCCTCGGTCAGTAAAGTAGAGCAAAGGTAACACAGGGTGGGTGACCCATAAGGCATGGCTCAAACCCTGAGGGACTTTTCAGAACTTCTTGGCTAATCAGGAGGTCGCATGCCCTCTATCAAAGGGTTCCCTAGTCTTTGTTGGACTCTGGGCTCCCTACAGGCTGGGGGATGTACTGGCCACACAGCTTGCACGGAGCAGATGACTGATCTACGTTGCCTCTCTTACTTCCTGGGGCAGACACACAGCCATCTGAAAACACCCAGCATGGTGTGTGTGTGCCCCCAGTGGCCCATGACTCGACCTGAAGTGCAACCACGTACTCTAGGGCCCAAGGAAGGGGAGCTTCCAAAGTCACGGACAGACAGCGGCAGTGCTGAATGGGGATCAAAGAATTTGCAGGCCTCCGGGCTTCACCCATCACCTCTGGTAATATGGAATGTGCACTGAGCCCCTTTCAGAAGAACAACGGGGACTGTCATATCATTTCTTTGTGATTTTCCTCTGTGTCTCCCTGTAGAAAAGAGAATTTCATTCAACCTTTGTGACCCTCATATTTTTCCTTACAAAGTCTCTTCTGGAGGTATTGGGCATTGTCAATTTCAGGGGTTAGGAGGCTGTGGGGGGCTTTGTTTTTGAGGGATGGGGAGTAAATTTCAGCAAGACATGACGTGACAGTAATACAGTAATGGTGCAATTGATTAAATTACCGACGGACGTCTCCCACTGGTACCAGGAAGAGATTTGCACCAAACTCGGGGTGGGGTATGAGTCACTCTGAGTCATGAACTATATAACCTCACAGAATTCTTCAGGTTGGGATCACATTACCTTATCAACAGGAAATGTGTCTGCCTGAGTGTCCATTTCTCTCTCAACAGAGATTATATCCAGCTCCCAATCATCCCAGATAAAGAAAGGCAGCCGTGCTATAGATGGTCTAAAGTGGCAAAAAATTTAAAAATGTCTGCACTCTTTGTTTTCAAATATTGAGTGCTTTTGGGGGAGAGGCTGAGACTGTTTGCCTTGTCAGAGCAAAGAGTGTTCAGGCAGAGGAAATCTCTAGAGCAAATGTTCTGAAGGGAGGGTGAATTTAGCCCGTACGAAAAATAGTGGCAGGGTCCACGTGGCCTTGACTGAATGGATGGGAAGAGGAGGGATGTGGTGAGGTGGTGGAGGTCATGGGCAAGGGCACGCCTCTGCCAGGACAGGAGAATGATGAAAGAGGGGAGGAAAAAGAGCAGGGAGAACAGTAAAGTGATGACAGTGGTTCCAAAATGAGATAAAAGTGTTTGGGTCAAGGTGGAGGGAGATGGAAAAATGGGGTGGATTTGGAGTAGGTTTCGAGTTGCAGTTGACAGGACAGGCCATGGATTAAATGATGGCAGTGGGCAGGGGGTTGCAAAGAAGGAAAAACTTAAGATAACCCCTAAAGGCAAGTCTGGGAATCAGGCCTTCTGGTTGGGGGATGGGGAGGTGGGAGAGCACAAATGAAGATTTGTCTTGGGCATATTAAGTATGGAGTGACCACTAGACACCTAAGTGGTGATGTCCTGTAGGAAACTGGATACCAATGTGTGGGATTCCTGAAGGTCAAGTCTGGTGATAAAGATTTGGGCATCATTGACTTCCAGATGACACTCAAAGCCTTAGGACTAGACAAGGTATCACTTTGGGGGAAAATGGAGGGAGGAGGGAAGGGGGGTAAGGGAGGAGCAGAAGGATCTGACAAAGTCAGCTGAGGAGAGGCCAAGGAGGAGGAAGGAGGGTAGGGGGACCCCAAGAGGAGAATGTTTCAAGGAAGAGGCAGAGACAGCCATGTTGAGCACTGCACATGGACTAAGGAAGAGGGTCCTTGATAAGTGGCCCCTGGATTATGCTACGTGCAGAACACTGGTGACCTGGACAAAGACAGAGGCCGCCCATGGAGAGTGACCACTGGTGACCTAGACAAAGGTAGAGGATGCCCATGGAGAGCTCGGGGACAGAAAACTGGCTGAAGAGGGTTAAGGACACGTAATGGGACTCAGAAGTTGAGACAGGCCTATAGAAACTTTTTCTGAAAGTATTTCATTATCTTGTTTAACTGTCACAATCGTGATATGAGGGAGACATTGTTCTTACTCAATTTAAAGATCAGTTAAATTGCCTTGGTGACTCAGTCGGTTAAGCATTGGACTCTTGATTTCGGTTCAGGTTACGATCTCGGGGTCATGAGATTGAGCCCTGTGTTGGGCTCTGCTCTCAGTGTGGAGTCTGCTTGGGATTCTCTCTCTCTCCCTCTCCCCCTCCTCCTGCCCCTCCCCACTGTGTGTGCTCTCTCTCTAAAATAAATGAATAAATCATTTAAAAAATTAAATAAAAAATAAAGATCAGAATATGAAGACGAGATCACAAGATCATTAAGGGTCAGAGTGGTCTTTGACTCAGAGTCTGAGCTCTTAGCCACTGTTCTCTTATTGCCTCTCCCTCCACTGGCCCCCTAATCCCACAATTGCCTGGGCCAAGGAGTAGCCATCTAGGGTCATCCAGAGGAAGAAAGAAAACAAGTGAAGGGGAATTTTTCTTTAGAATGGCAATGCCCGGGGTTGTCTGAAGGGAGGCGTGATACAGTGTCCCAGAGAGGAAGAGGCTGTATGATGACTCTTCCAGCCTTTCCTTCTGCAACTCCATGTCAGCCCATTTTTTCATCCCCTATCTTAAACAGTCTCAAAGTCTAAAAAACAAAACAAAACAAACAAACAAAAACGACAGCTCCATTCCAGAGGATCCTATTTTGCCTTGTAGAGTATAGACACCCATGGCACCAGCCTTGACATAGCCCAGCAGGGGGAATGTTTGAAGCTCGAGGGATCGTGTCTTTATATGTAGCCTTGCAACAATAACATGAAATCTTACCAATGCCACACTTTCCATCTAAGCTATCCCAAAAGAAAGGAAAGAAATCTGGTCAAGCGAGGTCCTCAATGGGGACAGGAAATAGGTTAGGGATGGCCCTCTACACATTATTCTAGAAGGAATTATAGACGCATCCTTTCTCCATAAAAACCATCGCACAGGAAACATGAAGCTTGTTCTTTTGTAAAGCGTGAGCTCAAAACCACGCCAAAGAAGACTCGTCTTCCTGGACGGAGTTTTCTTAAGTATAAAATGAAGAGCAAAGACTCAATATCTGGTTTCAGATATATATACCTTTTTACCCTAAAGCATGGGTTCTTTTTTTGAAACCAAAATTTCATGGCACTCCAATAAATTTATGTAGGCGTGAACAGCATGTGCCACTCCCGCCCACATCAAAGAGTCTTCGTGAGAAAGTCCCCCATTGGGCTACACATGTGAATCACCTGCAGAGCTCTGAAAACCACTGACATCTGGCAGAAGGCTGAGGCTGGGGGAAGCCTGGGCTGCAGGGTTGTTAAAGCTCTCCAACTGATCAAACTTGCGGTCAAGATTAAGAACCACATACCTAGTGGTTAAAAAGTGCTGATGGGACACTTAGTGTTTGTTCTGAGATAGGCCTCCACAGTCAGTTTTCCAAAGCACCCTGTGGGGTGGGGGGTTGCTTCTCACATGTAGCCAAGGTTCTGAGAATCATTGCTTTGACCAGTGGTTCTCAAAGTGGGGTCCCCAGTCCAACAGCATCAGCATCACCTGGGAACTTGTTAAAAATGCAAATTCTCTGGGTGCCTGGGCGGCTCAGTCTGCTAAGCATCCAACTCTTGGTCATGTGTGATCGCAGGGTCATGGGATCGAGTCCCAAGTGGGCAGGACTCTGGGATTCTTTCCCTTCCCTCTCCCTCCCCCTCTGCTCCTACCCCTGCTCTCTCTCTTTCAATCTCTCTCAAATAATAAATGAACAAAATCTTTAAAAAAATGCAAAGTCTTGGGCCCCACCACCTCAGGCCAACTGGCTCAAACTTTGATCTGTGGTGGAAAACATGTTTAGCAGGGGAGATGTGCCATATGTATTTACAAATCATAACACTTCCTTATCTATGCATTTCTATAAATAAAAAAATATGGGAAGTCCCTATTTTTCCAGAGGTCCCCTCCCTCTTTTTCACAGGCAACAGACATGCTTCATCATCGACAACAGGTAAAGGAACATTTGGCAGGAGACAGATTTGTTGCCCACACACAGACAAGTGAAGGCTTGGGGAAGGAAAAAGGAGAGTTGAGAGAAACTTTAAGTGCAGAGATCTGAGCATTTCGGGTGGCTTTCCTGCATGTACCATTTTCCAATTCTGGAACTTTTCATCTGCTGGGCCCGTCTAAACATTTAAGTGCATTTGACATTTTTACATTTTTAGTGTCAAACTGATTTTCTTGGAGCCCAAGCCAGACTTTCTTGGTAACTAGGTAACGCTTCCAAATCACGGGCAACAAGAGATAGGAGCCAATGTGTAAAATCCCAACTGGGGTCTTTCTTTTGCGTTAGTGCCTTTTGAGACACTATGATAAAAGCTGGGGGAGGAACAGGAGGGGAGAAAACACAGAGAGGACACGAGGACATGCGAAAAAAATCCAGGTAACACTCTAAACTCTAAAAGCTAAGTTGACCCGGAGCCCGCCTCTGTGAGAGACTCTCGCAAAGGGCAAGGACAGGGGCAAAGGAGTCAGAAACTGCACTCAACCCCAGTCCCTTCCTGCCTCTATCTGATATATAGGTGAAGCGGACAAATCACAAGGGTGGCTTCCAGGATAAAAGGGACTAAACTGTGCTGAGATATATCGTGAATCTCATGTTTCACAAAATCACAATTAAAGCAAAAAATGGTGTTGACACCCCTTTAGGGATGTGAATATCCTCCCTGATGGACTGCTCCAAGACGTTCTCTAAGCAAAGCCCCTTAAAAGGAATTTTGACACAGGGATCTTATGTTTAGACAGTGGGATGCGCCTGAAAACAGTTCTTGAATCACGTGATACAAGGGCTCCCTGACCATCGGGGAGAGGACTGAGCTGGGACCCCGGAGCCCTCTGTTGTCAGAGGCACATTCATCTTCACAGAGAAGGTCTTGCCTCTCCTAAAGGTGAGGAAATGCGATCGCCTGAGAAATTACTCAGGAAGCAGGTTCTTGGGTCCCTGCCTCAAAGATATCGATTCAGGAGGCCTAGGCTAGGATTTCAGCACCCACATTTAAAGAAATTTCCCACTGATATTGATGTTGATAGTTTGAAGACCTCCCTTTGAGAAGCAGTGATTTCTGTGAGTTCTACAGAACTGGCCCCAAACAGAGGATTATCTGATTTATTGGCATTTTGTTGGTGGTCCCCCAGGCCATGGCAGCGAGGCATAAAATTGGAGAATCAATATGGGTACCGTCATCATCTTCATCACCATCAGTGTCTTTGCTTCTGACATTTTTTCCCTCCATGTGGGGCCTTTCCCCAAGCCCTGGGGAAGGTGTCCTTATCTACCTGAGATGAACAACCTGATTTGCCTGAGATCGGCCTGCATGTTCTCATTACTATTCTGTGCCCTGAAGGGACCCACTTCTGGGAGCCACCTAAAGGCCAACACAGGCATGGTGCAAGGTATGAGTTGCCACCTGCCCCCCACACTGTCACAGAAGCATCTCTGCTGTTGGAGAACAGCCAACTCCTCCAGTTTTCATTGGTGACCCCGCTATGCCCAGGACCTAAGTCCTACTGCTGAACCCTGGCATGAAGAGTAGCTAGAAATCCCATTACCCACCTTGGTGACTCTGACCCAGAGTAGGAGCCCCAGGATCCACGAGGCAGTGCAAAGGCAGGAGGACCCTTCTGCCGGCTACCTAAAGGGATGCGGCAGAGCCATCCCAAGGAGAACTTGCTTTGTCAAAGAGAGTATAGGAAGATGAGGCCAGACCTTCCTTTTCCTGTTGCTTCAGAGAGAAGCTAATCTGCTCTGCTTTATAAAGTAAAAAGGAGTGGAGGGATCCTGAGGCTGGCAACAGTGAGTATTTGCTCTGTGCTAGGCAATTAGCCCCATTATTTCACCTGAGTATTCCCAACTTGCCTGGGACAGAGCTCCTGTTGTTCCATATCCTTCCCAATGGCTGGAATTCTGAGACTCGTGTTTGCCAGTCTTACAGGTATGAAATGGAGGTTGCATTTGGTATTTCTCCGATTGCTAATGAGGTGAACTCTTTGTGGAGTTTGGTTGTGGTTGTTTTTCCGCATTTCCTTCTCTGGAAGAATGTGGGGTTTTCACTACTAGTTTATCCTGTGCTTGATGATTACTGACCTTTGGTTTTCTCAGTCAGTCCAGGAGAAAAGGGAAGGGGGAAAGTCGGGACATTTCTAGACTTCAAAAAGAGAGAGAGAAAATTGGCAACGGGCCCCTGTTCTGAGAGGCCAGAGCAGCATGGTGCTGGGCTAGGGCCAGAGGAAGGCCTCTGCCAGGAGACTGGCTTGGGAAGATTTGACCTAGGACTTAGGGAATGTGATGCCTGACGTCTAGTCATGTTCCTTGCTTAATGACGCAATTCCATTATTACCAAAGCCTTCAGCAAGCTCTATGAACATAGGTTGGGGAGAAGTAGTGTGGCATGGAGAGGGAGTGCACTGGCTGGAGGAAGTGTGGGGGAAATCCAGAGCACAGTTTTTGGTGTAAGGGGTGAGACCCTCCGCCCCAGGATGTGTCATCAGCCCTACCCCTTGGGACTGTCAGTACTATTCGGTGGCATACAGAACATTTCACTGTCAAGGCAGAGTTGGGGGTTGATACTCAAAGAAAGGGCACATCAGTAGGCTCCAAGGACAAGTTTACATGGGGGAAGGTGGGAGTTAGACAGATTTAGTCTTGGAATCACCCTTCCCCGTGACTTAGCAGACAGAGCGTGCTTTTTTTCCCCTTCTGGTAGGAGCAGATCCTTTTCGCAGTGAGGGTTCAGTTCCCCAGAGTCCCCAGGCAGGCCTGCCCATGTCTGAATCCCAGCAATGAACCAGCATAGGCAGAAGTATGATGTTCACCACAGGATTCACTTTTAGTATATGTTCTTTAAAAAAAAACAAAAAAAAACAAAAAACGGAGGCAGAATATAAAATTTGCCATTTTAAAGTATGTGATTCAGTAGCATTTAGTAACTTCACAGTATTGTCTCATTCTAAGACTTTTTTTCATTTTAAATAGACTTTATATTTAAGAAAAGTTTTAGGTTCACATCAAACTTGAGCAGAAACCACAGAGTTCCCTTACACCCCTATGCCCCTGCCCTTCCCCCCAACCCGCCATGCCCAGCCACCTACCCCCAACAACATCTCCCAACCAGAACGGTACTTTTGCTTGCACTCATGAACCTCTGCTGACCCGTCGTTATCACCCAGAGCCCAGGGTGTCTATTAGGGTTCACCCTTGCCAAGTTGCAGAGTGAGCAGGAACAGGGGGACAGACTTAGAGAAGGGCAAACAACAAAAGGAAATTATTTGATTGGCTATGGCTCACAGACTGGCTGGCTGAGACTGGTTGTCCTTCAGCCTTGATTTTGTAAACCTGAGGCATTTACAGGCTTAGATTTTGGTTTGCTTTCCTGGGCTACCACAGCATTAAAGTCCCTCAGTCTAATGGCCTCCTTGTTTAATGACAGCCCTAACTCCTGACAACCTCTGAATTTTACTGTTGCCATAGATTTGTTTATCTCTAAATGTCATACTGACATCTTATATTATGTGGCCTTCTCATATTGATCTCTTTCCCTTAGTTTTATGCATTAAAGTCTTCTCCATGTCCTTTCATGGCGTGAGAGACCATTTCTTTTTAGTCTCGAATAAAGTTCCGTTGTCTGGATGTACTAGTTTATTCAGTGAGAGGCTGAATATATACAAAAGGGCAACATACAAAAACAGACCAGAATAGACCCTATATAAACAAAGAATTCTGGCTTACGATCTATTGTAACCTATCTGGGAAACCAACCTCTTTACGCGTCATAAACAACCCAGGAAGCCAGCCTCCTTTGTTAGACTTGGCAAAGCTATCTTCAGACACGAGCTACAAAGCTAAATAATAACTTCTGTAATCATCTGTCCAAAGTGGCTAGGATTTACAATGACAGTTTTTCCTCATTTTGTCCCTGCTTCCTGTTTAGGACCAGGCAGAAAATACCAAATATGCACCCCTAACCAATCATACAGCCTGCCCCACTTCTGGTTAGTCCCCCTATAGCTTCCTGGTGCCAAGAGCCTCCTCTCAGGGCACCCTGAAGACTTTTTCCAACTTTTTCCCACTTTTTACTTCTGTGTGCCTTTGAGTCTCTGACAGAATGTAAGTGATGGTGGCCATTTCCCTTGCTGTTGCAAGTTCAGAGTAAATAGTTTTTACTTTTCTCTTTTGGTTGGTTTTCTTTTATTTACACATCATTCACTTACTGAAGAACAACTTGGTTGCTTCCAAGTTCTGGCAATTAAGAATAAAGCTATTATAAATATCTACATGCAGATTTTTGTGCAGACATAAATGTTTGACTCCTTTGTGTAAATACCAAGGAACATGATTGTTGGATTGTATGTTAAGAGTATGTTTAGTTTTTTTTTAAACTATCAAACTGTCTTCCAAAGTGGCTGTACCATTTTGCATTCCCCTGGGTAATGAACGAGCGTTTCTATTGCTCCACATCCACACCAGCCTTTTGTGTTGTTGGTGTCTTGAGTGGTATCTCATGTTTTTTTAAAATTTGCATTTCCTTATGGACAAATGTTGAGCATCTTTTCATATGTTTATTTACCATCTGTGTATCTTCTTTAGTGAGATGTCTTTTCAAATCTTTTGCACTTTTTTTTTTTTAAATAGAGAGAAAGAGTGTGAGAAAGCAGGTGAGGTGGGGAAGGGGATGGTTGGGTGGAGAAAGAGGGAGAGACAGAATCCCAGGCAGGCTCCAAGCTCAGCATGGAGCCCGACATGGGACTCAATCCCAGGACCCTGAGATCACGACCTGAGCGAAAATCAAGACGCTGAAATGACGGAGCCACCCAGGTGCCTCTCTTTTGCCCATTTAAAAAATCAGGTTGCTGGGGCGCCTGGGTGGCTCAGTGGGTTGAAGCCTCTGCCTTCGGCTCGGGTTCTGATCCCAGGATTCTGGCACCGAGCCCCGCATCGGGCTCTCTGCTCAGCAGGGAGCCTGCTTCCTCCTCTCTCTCTCTGCCTGCCTCTCTGCCTACTTGTGATCTCTGTCTGTCAAATGAATATATAAAATCTTTAAAAAAAAAATCAGTTTGCTTATTTTTTTTCTGTTGAGTTTTAAGTGTCTTTAGGATATTTTGACTAATAGTTCTTTATCAGATATGTCTTTTGCAAATATTTTTTCCAAGTCTATGGCTTGTCTTTTCATTTTCTTGATAGTGTCTCTCACAGAAGTTTTTAATTTTAATAAAGTCCAGCTTACCAACTATTTCTTTCATGAATGGTGCTTTTAGGGCTATAGCTAAAAAATCATCAACATACCCAAAGTCAACTAGACTTTCTCCTTTAAAACATTTTTATCGTCCCCAAAGGGCTGTATATTCTGTCCATTTTTACATACAATTTTCATATGTCCACATTTGGCCAGGAACATGCAGATTCTTTTCCCCCAAAGGGTCAAATTTTAGTTTCCTGCTAGGCTTTGTTTTATATTTTTTGTTGCTTTACAAATATGGGAAAGACAATGCTCATTGCCTCCCAGTTTCTACCCAAGATTAAATCAACAAGGAATAGAGAGTTTGTACCAAGTATGAGTAGAGAAACTGTGTTCCAGAGATGACCAGAGGGTTTTTCTCATTGAGAGAGCATTATGAAAATGTTCTTCCTCTTCAGAGAATTTTTAGATCCAGAGGAAAGCGGAACAAGAGTGAAGTGAACAGGAGAGACCCATCACAGTGTCCTATCAGGCCAAGTGCATATGTTCTTTCATCAGTAGTATAAAATCTACCTAAAACGTTTGTTTCTTTGTGATTCTGTTCTTGTTTTATCTATTTTTCATTAAAGTCTAGATTTTGATATTCCTAGGATATGTGGCATCCCTTAGTGGAAAGCAAGTTAAAATTGAACACATGGGACTTTATGGCAGAGGTTCATGTTGGGGATTGGGGTAACACGAGGGCTGAGGGAGGAAGTTCAGTAACCTATCTTCACATTTCTATAGAGAGAACAACTGTTCAGTTCCCCAGAGGAAAGAGTTCTGAAATAATGTTTCTAGTCCTTCTTCTTATCTGTCCATCCTCCTCCTATGGGGATGATTCATCTGGTTGCTGAGATGACTGGAGTTTGACACCCATTAGTCCCTGGATGTTCATGTTCTGTGTTGGGTGAAGGTAAAGAGTTAGAGGCCTCCCTCGTTTTGCTCCTTCTCCCAATCTCTTAGACTCACAGGCTGTGAGGGCAGGCCTGACCCCCATGCTGCTTTTCACACACACAGCCCCCCAGATTTAACCACTTATTTGTCTCAGGGTCCAGATCATCTCTCCAATTAGATTGGCCATTAATGAGTGGATATCTTCCTCCCTATAGAACTCCTATCTACTTCTTAATGGATTAAGAATATGGCCGGCCAAAGAGAGAAGGCTGTGATTAATTCACACCTCAGAAATCTCATTTAACAGACCCAGATGATCCTCTGTCAGCCGCCATCACCTTAAGGCCCTCTCTACAGTCAGTGGCACACTTGTGGGCAACTTGAATTTTCAGCCAGTCCTCCCTACCCCATCCCGTCTTGTGTCTGTTCCATTCTAACCCCCATCCCTACTATAGGCAATCATAAGGCTTTGTTGGTTTTTATCAGGAGATTCTTGGAGATTCCTGATTTGCTATAAGTTAAAAAAAAAAAAAAAAGAGCACCTCTGAGGACCTCATTCTTCTCATCTTGAAGCCACATCATCTGGGGTTGTTCTGAGGATTTAAATCAGATAATGCATAGAAGCTGACTACATGGTGTCTACCTAGCATAGTGCTAGCAGCAGATCCTCGGTGATTTATAGCTGCTGTTAATGCTGCTGCTGCTGCTGCTGCTGTTATTGTTGTTGTTATTATTATTATTCAGCCTCCTATCTGTTGCTTCTCCCCATAGGTAGCAGCACTAAAAAAACAAGGCTCTGATCATTGTCTGTAGAGACTTAAACTGCTGCGTTTAGATGCCATTTTTGTTAGTTAAATTCATTCTTCATGACATATCTGTTTGATTCATTAAGCCCAGCTGGAAGAATCTGGCCCACTTGAGTTGACCAGTGGTTAAGGAAGAGGGCTTCCTACAACTTTTGAAAACTGGGTAACGGAAACTGGTGAGTTCCAGAAGAATGTGTCCCCCAGAATTTTCTGGACCTCTAAGAAAATTGGACATCTGACTTCAAAAGACAGAGGAAATAACCCCCACCTTTTCCCCCCAAAAGATAGCGGGTATTCGAGCAACTTGGAAAGATTTCTCATTTCCACCACATTCCCAGAGATTAAAGAAAAAAAAAAAATTTACCCTGGATGTGCATTTGTGAACTGGAGCCTATTTTGGAATAAAAATTTCCACTTCTTACCCACAGACTGTGAGTAGTCCAGCTATTGATTAAGATATTTGAAGCGCTACAGGAAATTAATCAAGTTGACATCCACCACTGAAAAGGAAATTGAGAAATTAAAGCACAGAAGAAATGTGTGGATATGATGTCATCCCACATGTGAGGGGCTACGTCTATTTGTGAGACCAGGGGCATTTTAGGATTTTGCAAGTAGGGCCCTGTGTTATCCCACACAACATTTTTCAGGCTGGAACTCAGAGGATTGTTGACCTCCCTGAAATTGTGAAGTTTTCTTGGGTATCTCTGCATACGTTTTTCTGAGGAGAAAAGCTATCTTAGGCTGAGTTCCTCTGAAGCAGAGCCTCAAACAGGGACTCGAGTGCATGAAGGAATTATCTCAGGGAAAAGAATTAAGGAGAGCAGGATGGAGCACAGGAGAGACCCAAGAAAAGATGTGGTCTCAGCTGAAGTCCAGTTTTGTATGGCCTTGTGGGGCACTCTGGAGGATGAACGACACCACAGCCTTGGTCTTTGTTTTGTCCCCCTGTGTCAGTCAGGGCTGCTGGGGGAGAGGGGATGCCAAACCGGCTGGGTAAGGTGGCACTCTGGAGAAAGGGAGAGCTGTGAGCCATTAGCTGCCCATGCTTATTGTAGCTGGAGGCTCGGTGCTCTGGCCTGGGGATCTGAGAGGGGCACCCCTATAGAAGCATCACTCCCACAAGACTCTCCATGCCTGTGACCCCTGCCTCCAAAAGATGAAGAAAATTGATACACTTTCTAAAATTCTGTCTCTATAAGTGAGAGATGCTATGGGTCTTAAGTTATTTCCTGCAGCACTCTTGACAACAACGAAAGACTGGGAATGACCTAAATATCCACCAGCAGGGTATTCCCTCAGTGAATGAGGGTATGATATGCAACTGGACAACCATGACAAGAACAAGGATGGTCTCGGGTACTGATGTCACAGTGGTTCCCAGGATACAGGGTTAAGCAGATTATCAGAGGGAAGAACAGTGCATCTGGTCTGCTACTATTTGAATAAAAAAAGCTTTTACTTTTTTTTGCCTGATCCTGTGGAGAATGTCACCAAAAAGAGTCAGAAGAAAATGGCTGGTTACTTCCAGGGAAAGAAATGGGTGGCTGGGGAATGGAGTCCAAGGGAGTAAAACCACACTCCTTTTTGCTATCCTGGAGGGTGATATTTCATCTTTTAATGCCTCATTCAGCTTCTAGAACAGTACTTTATGGCTTCAGCCTCAGGAATGGTGTCTGTGCTGCTGAAGGTTATGAAGACAAGTTTTTTGCTTATGTAAGAATTGGAGTTCCTTTTCTCCTTGCTTCTATGAGTATTTCCTTACCACAGGATCACCATAAAACAACCCACCACATGGAACCATGCCCGCCTATTTTCACAGCATCCTTTGTTTTTCTCTCAAGAGCTTCTTATCTCCTGTCAGCCTACTGCAACTGATGAATGCATTCCCTAAGCCCATGCGACATATGCTACGTTTAATCCTGACTTAATGTTTATTTTTCTTGTTGCTCATGGGCATCGATGAGGGGAGGAATTTCTAAGAACTTGTCAGGGAGAGTCATGCTGTGCTTCGTGTCCTGAGAGCAAAGATATGTCTGTCTTCAGAGAAGGACTTAATAACCTACTGGTGTTACAGGGTCAGGCGCTATTTAAAGAAAATGGCTGTAATGTCCTCAATAATAACAAACACAAGTAGTCTTTGGACTACTTGTTGCCAGACCACAAGCCAAGCATTTCCTGCATTTATCTCATTTAATCCTCTCAACAACATGATAAGGAAAGGGGAAGGGCGTATTGTTAAGAAAAAATTTTTTAAGAAAATAAATGGAAAGAAAGAAGTTCATTAACATGCACATTTCCATAGCTCGCACATGGAGGAGCTGAAATTCATACCCCGTCTGCCTGACCTCCCCAGTTCAAGACCTTTACCACTCTGCTATCACTAGCTGCCTGGTGAGCTAGTAAGAAGCCATTTTTCTGCTCCCTTTTGGAGCTGGCTTCAGAGCCTTGCTTGAGGCCTGTCTGCTGGGTGATCAGAGACCCAGAGACCATTCATGAGCTTGGTCCCAATACTTGTACGAATCAACAGCTTTCCCTCTCCAGTTGTTAGGAGATACCTAAATGGCAACCTTTCCTCTTGGTGGCCCCTAAGAACATGGTGGCACCAACGGATGGATCCTGTCTATGGTGATGAGCTGTTGAGGAGCCAGAGTACCAGAGAAGACTGGGAGTGGAAGCACTAAATAATGATAATAATAGTGAATCAGGCTATCGGCCTATTAGATCCATTCCTCTTTAGAAAGAGCTAAGGCAAGCGATCTATTTACCCAAAGCAACTACATTAGTGCCAGCCGGGTTTTCGCCACCAGTGAGCACCATTGTGACAGGGAGGAAACATCCGCAAGAAGAAAATACTTCCCCGCACCCTTGCTCTGTGTGGCTCTGACTTGCCTTTGGTAGGTGTCTGACCCCCACAGGGCAAGCAGCACGGGATCCCCTGAAAAGCCCTCTTTCTTGGGCAAAATGAGATATTTTCATCCACAAAAACGAGGTCAGCCCCCCCTGTCAACTACATGGCAAAAAAGACAACCAGGACGTACCAGAGTAAAAAGAGCCAGGTCCTGATCTAGACTCAAGGCTGGCTCCCTCATCAGAAAAAACAAAGCAACACCAAGCAAGCAAGCTCCTGGCGGAATCCAAGCAGCCAATAGCAAGGAGAACCAAGCTATTAATTAGGGAAGAAAAAGGCAAAGGGGCTAGTGTTTGTTAACTCCCCGCCTTCATGCTGAACCCTCAGGAACCGCCGCAAGTGTCTGAATAAACAGCAAACTGGAACAGAGGAGAGTCCTCATTTCTGGAAGGTTGAAGGTTGAAAAAAATATTTTGACAAAATGAGTATAGAATCATTTAGAAATGTAAACAAAATAGACAAATGTCTGTTTTATGTGTTAATTTCAAACCCAGAAGTATTTATTATAAAAGTTGCTGTTATTTAGAAACATTGCTTTTTAAACATTCCCAATCTCACATTCAGGAAACAATCTTTCATAAACCCTTCATGTTTCCTGCGATATGACTCTCTTTGTCCCAGCTGAAGTCACTGTTGAACAATCTAAGGCTTTTCTAAAGCACATCGACTTGATTTCCAGCAAACTGAGATGCATTGCTTTTTAAATTCATATAATATGCTATTAATGAAAGTGTACCCTAAGCCCCTAATACCCATTTCTGTAAGATTTAGTACAGTTCACTCATTCTCTAAATGTGTATTAGTGATATTAGTGATATCTATAAAATAACCCCGTCACTATCGCTTTTAAAAGTGATCTATTTAAAAAAAAAAAAACGGTTTTCCATCATCTCTGGTATTTGCTATTGTGAAGTCATATCCCTATATTTATGACTAAGTCTGTATTCTCCCTAGATGACCGTATTATCCCCTTGGGACTGACTCTGTATTAAATTTGCCTCCTTTGAAAAATCCATTGCATCAGGCAACTCCTAAAAGCACCCCAACTGCACTGACTGAACATTGTTTCCAACAATTTGTCTTCCTCAAATAATACTTAATCAAAATAAAAGAAAAGAAAGAATTTTTTTGGTGTCTCAGCCAGGGTTCTGTGGAGAGCAGAGCCCGAGGCAAAGCCGTGCAAAGCCACTTTATCAGGAATGCAATGGCAGAGAATAGGAGGGGAAAAGGGAGAGAGGCAGGGTAGAAGGCAAAGCCCTGAGTGGGGGGTGGGGTGGGAGAGTGGGGGTGTGGGGAGGTAGGTGGAGGAGCATGGCTGAGCTAATAGGGATCAAGGCAATCAAGAGCTCCATCTTGAAGGACCACCCCGTATGGGGCCTTTAGGATGACTGCAGGTGGTTCAAGGCTCATATTTTTTTTTTAAAACAATGTTGGTTTTTTTTGTTTGTTTTTTTAAAGATTTTATTTATTTGACAGAGATCACAAGTAGGCAGAGAGCAGGCAGAGACAGAGTGGGGGGGGGCAGGGGGAGGGAGAGCAGGCTGCCTGCTGAGCAGAGAGCCTGATGATGCAGGACTGGATCCCAGGACCCTGAGATCATTGACCTGAGCTGAAGGCGGAGACTTAACCCACTGAGCCACCCAGGCACCCCAAGGTGCTTTGAAATCTATACAATGAAGGGTCAGCCCTCTTCTCCCCTTAAATTCTCTACTTCCCCTACCCAGAACATGTAAGCCAGTAAGTGTTTAAGACCATACCTGTTCCCGAGTGTGCATGTGTAATTAGATAGATAGACAGCTTGGTCCTTGGGGGTCATGGGTGGTAGGGAGGAAAAAAATGAAACAAGATGGGACCGGGGAGGGAGACAAACCATAAGAGACTCTTAATCTCAGGAAACAGGAAACAAACTGAGGGTATATGCTATGGTGAGTGCTGTGAATTGTATAGGACCGATGATTCACAGACCTGTAACTCTGAAGCAAATAATACATTATATGTTAATAAAAATAAATAAATAGATAGATAGATTGATCCTCTTTTTTATGCTAATTGACGCTATGAACACTGTTCTGTACCTTCTCTCTTAACAACGTATCTTAGAGATCACTTTATATTAGCACATTCTTCTTCTTTCTTTTTTAAAGATTTTATTTATTTATTTTAGAGAGAGAATCAGAGAGAGTGTGAGAGAGCAGGAGCAGGGAGGAGAGGGAGAAGCAGGCTCCCTGCTGAGCAGCAACCCCCCCCCACCCCCCCGACCACACCCCACCCCTGACTCAGGGCTCCATCATCCCAGGACCCTGGGATCACCGCCTGAGCTGAAGGCAAACATCGACTGAGCCACCCAGGCATCCCTCGCACATTAGTATCCCTCAACATACACTTACTGATACTTCATGATACAGGAAGACTATAATTTATCTAAGTGGCTCAGTAACAATGGACATTAGATATTTACTGTCTTTTGTTACGGTGAACTATGCCACAGTCTATGCCCTCGAACCTGTCTTGTTCCCTGGCTGGTGAAAGCGTGACACGATGGGTTTTTGACACACCTCATGTGGACCCTGGCTGGAAGGAAGTGTTCAGTGACTGCTACCCTACCCTTTGTCCCCTTTTTTTTGGGGGGGGGTTGCAGTCCTCTCTCCAGAGCTCTTTCCCCACCAGGGATGCCTTGTTCTTGGAGAATGGAAATATCAGGAAACACGAAATGTGACCTTTTTTTGGAATCCAGATGTGCTTGGACACATGATTGGATCTCCTGCCAGAACTGAGATAGCATTTTCATTCTGTGCTTGAAAATCTAAACTCTCTCAGGACATTATCTTCACCTGTGGATGGCCAAGTGGGTCTTGGCTTGGCTTGCCTTTAATGCCATTGTTAAGGGAATGAGAAAAGGTCCTGAGATGCTTTAAAGAAGGGGAGCTGGGAGGGAGCCCCCAAACACTTCTCTCAGGAGACAAGGCTGAAAATCTGAACTAGCAGGGACAAGTGCAGAGAACTGAGTGTTCCCTGAAGCCATCTCCCTGGTCCACCTTGTGTCTTCCACATGGATCTAGGAGGGGCCCGGCATGAATGCAAGCCTTAGGTTTGCACAAGCGCTGCTTCCAGGGCCTGGGGAGGAGGAAGAATTTCCTGTAGGAGGGAAAAGGGGGTCAGAGCACATCTGTTGGTGAGAATTCTTAGGTGGGTGTGTGGCTCGCTCCTGGATACCTCACTCATCCCCAGTCTCAAAGTGGTGCTCAATAAATGCTTGAGGAATGCATTTGGGCTTGGCCTGGCTATACTCTGCCCCATCCTAGATTGTGAGGTGCATCATAATAGAAGTGTCGAGTTCAGTTTGATTCTTGGAGTTTTAAGTGGACTCAACATACACTTATTGAGCACTGTGTTCTGATCTGGGCTTAGAGATGAAATCAGCATAGTCTTTGGCTTCAAGCAAATAAGAGAAGGGAAGAGGGGCCTAGAACTCCAGAGGTTCGCAACTGGACTAGGATCCTAGAAACTTCCTGGAGGACATGCCATCTAAGCTGAGGCCTGAAAGAAGAGACAGTTGAGCAAAGGGCTTGGGGGAGGTGGGCACAGGCGGTCCAGGCAGCAGGTGCGATCACTGAGAGCAGCTGGCCTGGCTTCCGGGAGCCCAACAGAAGGCTGGAGAAGGGCTGGGGGTAGGGATACGACAGTTCAGAAGGCAGGCCACCAAGGACCTGTGTGCTGCTGGAGGAGCCCGGGCTTCATTCTGAGAACCATGGGGACCTGACGGGGTTCCAGCAGAGAGGGATGCTCCCGGCACCTTGCTGGGTGCTGGCCGTACAACCAAATACCACAGACCGTTTTTACCTTCCTGGAACTCGTTTTCTACTGGAGCAAGGACTGGAGGAAGGCATCAAAGGGGACACCCGGGTTTTCTAGTCAGGTGACCGGGTAGCCAGTGGTGACTTTTGTGGTTGTGGGGAATAAAGGAAAAGGAGCAGGTTTCTTTTCTTTTTTCTTTTTTTTTTTTTTTTAAGATTTATTTATTTGACAGAGAGAGATCACAGTAGACAGAGAGGCAGGCAGAGAGAGAGAGAAGGAAGCAGGCTCCCTGCCAAGCAGAGAGCCCGATGTGGGACTCGATCCCAGGACCCTGAGATCATGACCTGAGCCGAAGGCAGCGGCTTAACCCGCTGAGCCACCCAGGCGCCCAAGGAGCAGGTTTCTAAATACATTTTTAAGTATGGTGTTCTGCTTTTACTGAAGGGAAAGCACCTTGAGCTACTTTGAATAGGCCTCCCAATGTCCATTTTCCCAATCTCCCAGAATAACAGAAGCTTTTATTTTCAGCTACCAAACTACGCTTTGGAGCCCATGTCAAAGCTAGCTAGCTGTGACCATACAACTAAGTTCCAGCCAAAGGTATAGAAGTGAAAGGGACAGGTGCGACTTCTGGACCTGGTCCTGAGAACGGGGACAGGGCAGTGGACCTGGGGCATCCATCAAACTGCAGGATGGAGTCACAGGATGCAGGTGCCAGGGCAATGAGACCAAAGGAGCCTGGGCCCTGACAGCTGCGCAAAGGAAACGGCCCTACCAGCACGAATTTTCACATCGAAGGGAAGTAAACTTCCATCTTGACAGAGCCACTGTTGAATTTGAGTTTTTTTTTTATATTGGCTACACTCAGTACCTTAATAATAGCAGATCTGACCCAAGCAAAACTGTGATAGAGACAAACTGAGCTGCTTCTCCTTTCTGTCCACCCTCTTGGGTATAATTTACCCCTGGGATCTCCAGAATTTTCCATTGTTGACCAGTGCCTTCCTGCTTCCAATACCCCTTTGTCCCACTCACTAAAACCTGTCAAATCTTATCTGCAGGTTACAGGGGGCTTTCCTCCTCCCATCCTCCAGGGATGGGGATGACTCTTTGATCTGGAAATGCAAAATGCCATACTAATTATAGCTTCATGTATTAGTTAAAATTGGGATGCAGAATCATACCCTGGGTTTAAATCCTTCCCAGGGGAATGAGCAAGAGGCCTTCATGGCCTCAGCCTCATTTATAAGATGGCATTAATACTGGCACTGACTTTATAGAATTGTTCTAAGAAGAAAATAAGATAAAATAAAGCACTTAGCACGGTTCCTGGAAAAGAATGAGGGTCAAATCACTTGCCTTGCTTCCAGAAATGTGTATTTGTCTCCAGTGCAAGTTGTCCAAGGAAGATGGTCATTGATCCTTCTTTTAGAGACCTCAGGGGATAGGGTTTCCACAGGCTCCCATGGCATGCTTGCTTAATCGTCTCTGCAGCTTGGATAGCTTTCCTTAATGTCTGCCAAACCCTCTCTCCCAGCCACTGAAGCCTTGTTAACCATCTGTGGAAGACATGTGGTCACCTTCCCCTCTGAGATGCTTTGACCTCATCTTCTCTGGGTTAAAAAGCTTTGAGTTCCTTATTATTACGCCATAAAACCCATCATATATTTCTGGGATCATTTAGTGATTTCTCTTTTTAGGAGTCAGAGTGAGGTTTTGATGGTCTTCAGATAGGTGCCCAGAAACTGTGTAAAAGAAAGCAAACTATGATTCTATCCTAAGCTGGGCTTGTGTCTGCAAAAGTCTAGGTCGGTGATTTTCAAAATGTGGTTCCACCCAGCAGCATCAGCCTAACCTGGGAACTTATTAGAAATGCAGACTCAAAGGTCCCACTCCAGACCTACTGAATCAGACCCTCTGGTTGGGACCCAGCAGTCTGGGTTTTCACTCTTCCATGATTCTGATGCTGTTAAAGTCAGGGAAGTGCCAGTTTGCAAAATGAGAGTAGAAAGGGTCAGAGAATGTAGCCAATACCTGAATCCTGAGGGGAAGTCCCTTAGTTTCCTCTGAAGTGCAAACCCAATCTCAGATTTCATCACCTTCTAGCTGTCAGCAAAGGAGAGAAGAGCCCCCACATGGTCCCTAGAGGAGATGAGGAGAGAGAGATTGCCAAGCTCCCTCCTGAGCCAGCCAAGACCTCAGGGCTCTCCCCACTGAGAAGGGAGGATGAGCTGGTCTGCCCTGAACCTGTTTATTGCTTTAGTAACACGTAGAAGAAGAGAAAGCCACTAACTCCTAGCACCCTTGTCCCCGGTGAATAGCAAACACAACCCAGTCACTCAGTGTCTTAGGATCTGAACAGCCAGAGGAGTCCCAGGGAGCAAGGGAGGTGGGGAGGGAATGCGAAGGCTTCCCCTGTGGGGAAAGAGCAGAGCAAACCCTTATCTTCCAACTCAAGAAACTAGAGCACTGCTGGTTTCTCCCCCCCCCCCACACCCCCCACTGTGTGAAATAAAGTCCCTTTGTTGTTGTTGTTGTTGGGGGTGTTTTTTTAGTTAGAAATCTGCCCCTCAGGTGCAGCCATGATGATTAGCTAAAGGCCTTTTTTTTTTTTTTTAAAGATTTTATTTGGGGCACCTGGGTGGCTCAGTGGGTTTAAAGCCTCGGCCTTCCGATGGGGTAATGATCCCAGGGTTCTGGGATTGAGACCCACATTGGGCTCTCTGCTCAGCGGGGAGCCTGCCTCCCCCACTCACTCTGTCTGCCTCTCTGCCTGTCAAATAAATCAATTTTTTTTAAAAATTAAAAAAAAAGATTTATTTATTTATCTGACAGAGAAACACAGTGAGAGAGGAAACACAAGCAAGGGGAGTGGGAGAGGGAGCAGCAAGCTTCCAGAAGAGCAGGGAGCCTGGTGCGGGGTTCAATCCTAGAACCCTGGGATCATGGCCTGAGTCAAAGGCCTAGGCCTAAGGATTGAGCCTCACCAGACGCCCCAGGTACAGGCCTCTTAGAAAGACTAAGCTCCTGGGTAAGAACTCTTTCTCCTTTGGTAACAGTCCTCTGGGACACATGCACATATGCTCCACTGGCCATATTAGGTGTCCCCTTGTAACACTGCCCAAAATCAGGGTGCCCGACGGGGTTCTGAGCTCCTTCTTAGGTGACACGGATTATTACAGTCCCATGGGACCAGGAACACAAGCTCCCCCTGGCCTCCGGAGCCAGGTGATCAGGACGCATCCACTAGACAGCTGTGGCTGCAAAAACCTGGGCACCAGCTGAGCATAATGAACACCGGGTTGACTGAAAGGTTCCAGCTCCAGCACGAAGGGGAGCACGCCAAGATGGCGCCCACCAGCCTCGGGTCAGTGCTTGTCTCTCAGGTGTGTGTGTGGAGTAGTGCTTGCCGCTCAGCCACCCACGCTTTAATACAAGTGGGAGCGTCTCCTCCATCCAAGTCTGGGGTCCCTCGGCTGCCGGAAGCTGGGTCCTGCTCCGGTGAGTCCAAGCGCAAGCCCCTTGAGAGCCCTTTCTCTCAGGGCCGCGCGGTGGGGCTGGGGACGCGAGCCTCTGCTGGTTTGCAGGGTTGGATGTTTTGGGGGCTTGTCTTTCAAGTGCGCGTCTGACCCTTTGTTGCATTTAATTTATTTTTGGTAGGGTGAACTAAAGTATCCAAAAGTGTGTGTATGCGGGGGGGGGTGATTATGATGTGTGCTGGGAATTATTAAGCAATAGATGTAAAAATTTTCCCATATCAAAAGCTTGGGCATCTTTCCAAAGGCAGAACTTTCCATAGCAAAACATCATCTGTTTTCAAATGACGCTAGAGGTCAGAGGAAATCAGTGTGGAAGACCGTTCAGAGGCACCAACAAGGGACCCGAACTGATGCCACAGGTCAAGGCCGGCCCCTCTCTCAGGCTTTCACCACGCAGTGCGGCCGGAGCGGGTCTGTGGGCCGCGGCCCGAGCCGTTGTTAGTAAAGGCCGCGGGTAAGGGCGCTGGATTAGGGTCTCCGTTTTACTTTCAGTTAGAGTAAGTATAAAGCTAGAACTCTCCTTTGCCCGCCCTCTGTTTTTTCACACATGAGTAATAGTCAAAGTTTGGGATATTTCCTACTGAATAGCTGAGACCTCAAGTCTCTGGGCCCTGGATTTCAGCAGTGAAAAAAAATTTAAGCACATGAAGAGGAAAGTCATAAACGTCCTATAAGAAAGTATATGATTTTTAGTATTATTACTATTATTATTTTATTTATTTATTTATTTATTTTGCAAAATTGTGCCTTTTGAAATTCAGTTGGCGTTTGTCACAGGCCGTGTGCGGGGGCGGGGGGTGCCATCCGTTTCCATAGCAACGTCAGCCGGAGAGCTGTGGGGTAATTATTTCTCCTGTTCTGTCACAGGAAGTGCTCATTCCAGCACGACATCCTCTCGAACTCCGCAGCAGCCTAAGTGTTTCAAAATAGCCACGTTTGGAGGGACCTTTATATAAATCTGTTCTCTTCTGAATGATGCCCTGTCTTCCTGCCCCATTTTACCTCTGCTCTTTCGTGACGATTCTGTGATTCTGCGAAGGAGGCTGAGACACAGGCTGTGCGGGGGCGGGGGGGGGGGGCGGGGAGGTGAATCAATGTCCCTGTTCTGTTTTTGAAAATGATTCAAAAGCATCAAACCCCAAACCAGTCTCCATGGAAGTGAAAGCCATTCTTTCCCCGGGGAATAAGCAGCAGTCAGAAACCCCCCAACCAGGGTCACACAAGGAAACAAGGGGAGACTGAGCCTGAGGGCGTTCATCCATTCTAGGGGGAGGGTGTAGCCTGACCAGGGTCGGACATGCTCTGAATTTCCTTCTTCTGGATTTGTTCGGAGTTCTCTAGGTATCTGGGTAGAGGGCATCCTCTGTACTCCTATCCTGGGCTCAGGTGAGGGTCACCGGCTGTGACTCCCATTGAAGGGACCTGAGAAGTCACCAAGTCCAGACTTAACATTTCACAGATGGAGAGCAAGCCCAGAGAGGAGGTGAACCTGCTGAGAGTGGATTCAGCTCACTGTTGGCTCAGAAGGAACTTGCGTTTCCGAGGTCTGCCCTGCTGCTTCCTCCCCCTGAAGGCTTCTAGAAGACCACCCATGTCATCCCAAACTGTTTGTCTCTGAAAGATGAAAAGTTGCCCCTCCTGAGGCACGTGATCAGAGACGACAAAAATCCCAAGCTCTTGCTCAGTGGTCAGATGGGAAGCCACAGCTTTTTCCTGAATTTCTCTCGGTGAGGCTAAGAATCCCCAAAAGGCCAGAGGATGTTTTGGAGTAATTTTAAATCGTTTCCAGGAAAAAGGAATGACCTTCTAAGCAACAGAGTAGGAATTCAAAGTCCTGGTGATGGAGCCCTCCCTTTCTCTTCTAGTTTCTGCAGACAACGAGGTCAGGCAGGCCTCTTCCTAAGAGCTAAGAGTCTAAGGGAGCCTGAATGGCTCAGTAGGTTAAGTGTCTGCCTTTGGTTCAGATCATGATCCCAGGGTCCTGGGATCGAGCCCCACATCATTAGGATCGAGTCCCACATTGTGATTGGGCTCCCTGCTCAGCAGGGAGTCTGCTGCTCCTCCTCCCTCTCATCCTCCCCCTGCTTGTGCTGTCTCTCTCTCAAGCTCTCTCTCTCTCAAATAAATAAATAAAATCCATGGCGGGGGGTGGGGTGGGGGAAAGAGCTGAGTCTAGTGTGGGGGTGCAGAAAAGGAGACCAGTGACTCTCTGCACAGGAGAGCATGTGCAGCACTTGGGGACCCCTAGCTGGAGAGGCACCTTTCTTCTTCCTCAAGGGTATCAGGTGCTCCAGATTCAGGCAAGACCTTCCAGGGGGCATGTGTGCACTGGACAGGCAGGAATGAGGGAGAGCAATTCAGGCCAGTAAAGAGATGCAACCAGTTGGGATTCAGGACAACTTCCAGGGTCATCACAAACTGGAAAAAGAGTAATAAACACAGTCTCGGATTGACCCAGATAGGAACTTACTCCTAGCTTCTGATCCATGATGTGCCGTCTACAAATTTCTCTCAAAGGCGAGCAGGCGACAAAAGGCTAGAAGAACTCACTGCAGATTTTACTACAAAAGGCTAGAGGAACACACTGCAGACTTTACTACAGCTTCTGCAAACTGGTGTTTTGATTTCAGAGATGGGATTAGTAGTGGGGATGGCGACATGTTTCACACAGCATTACACATAGGGAAGAATGTACAATGTAATAATCATTGAATGGACAAATCACTTTTCTGGAACTTTTTTTTTTTCTTGCTAAAATGTCATTTGGGAAGTTTTGTTGTTTTTGCAAAAAACTAAAGAAAAAAAGATAATATAAAAAGTAAAAATGACCTATAATCCCAATACCCAGAGAGACCTACTATTAACTCGTGGTGTTTTGTAATTGAGGTCATACAGTTTGACTTCTGCTTTATTTATGTAGCAACATGCTATAAGCATTTTCAAGGTAATTGCAAATGCATCATAAGGATCATTTTAATGTCTGAATAATATCTTACAACCTACACAGCATTCCTTTGCTGCTGTACTTGTGGTTCTTTCTAAAATTTTGTTATTATAAATATCATTGGCATAAGATACTGAGGATGAAGTTTCAAGATATGGGCAACTTTCAAACAGGGCAAAATGCTATTAATAGTTGAACTATGGGAGTTCATTGTACTTTCAACTTTTCTGTGTTTGAAATTTTTCATAATAAAATATTGTAAACAGTAGTGCAGTGGTGAACACTTTTGTATATGATTTTTTTTGTTCATGTCTCTGATCTAATCCTTTGATTTTTGTGTTTCTGATGATATTTTAAAATCGAGCCATTGGGTCAAAGATCATGAATATCTTTAAAGACCCACCATACATTCTCAAACTAACCGCCCTCTTGGAAGTTTGCACCAACAACGTGTGAAACTCATCTCTCTCCATCCATGCCATCCTCGAATTATATGAGTTTTTATTAATATCTGCTATTTTCATAGAAAAACAGTTTATCACTGGATTTCTTTGGTTACTAATAAGTTGAAATGCTTTTCCTTATTTTTATTAGCTTTTTGTATTTCGTGACTTACAACCTTGACCCCTTTTTCCATTGAAAGCTCAGTGTTGACTCATGTCCTTGAATGAATATTTTAAATTTAAATGTTTATTTTTTCTGGGTAATATATGACCATGATTTAATATTTAAGACTTAATTGTAATATGAACTCGTAGTTCCTGCCCTTCCCCTCCGCATCACCAGAGAATGCATCTTTAAGAGGTTTCTTTAAAACTGGTTAATGTGCATTAAGGAGGGCACGTGATGTGATGAGCACTGGGTATTATAAGCAACTGATGAATCATTGAACACTACTTCTGAAACTAATGATGTACTGTATGTTGGCTAATTGAATTTAAACTTAAAGCTTTTTGGGAAAAAAGCCATTTCTCCTAGTTTTCTCTAAGTAACATGCTTTATTTCTGCCTTTCTCAAATTCTTAAAGCTATAATTTACACACAATAAAATGCACACATTTTAACTGTACTGTTAAAAAGCATAACATAAAATTCACCTTCTTAGCCATTTTTAAATACAGTTCAGTGGTGTTAACTGTGTTTACATTGCTGTGCAACATCTCTAGAACTTTTTCATCTTGCAAAATTAAAACTCTATACCCATTGAACAACTCTCCATCTCTCTCTCTCTCCCCCACCTGGCCCTGGCAACCACAATTCTACTTCTGTTTCTATGACTTTTTTTTAAATTTCTTTTCAGTGTTTCAAAATTCATTGTTTATGCACCACACTCAGTGCTCCATGCAATACGTGCCCTCCATAATACCCACCACCAGGCTCACCCAACCTCCTACCCCTCTCCCCTCCAAAACCCTCAGATTGTTTCTTAGAGTCCACAGTATCTCATGGTTCGTCTTCTCCTCCAATTTTCCCCAACTCCCTTTTCCTCTCCATCTCCCCATGTCCTCCATTCTATTTGTTATGCTCCACAAATAAGTGAAACCATATGATAATTAACTCTCTCTGCTTGACTTATTTCACTCAGCATAATCTCTTCCAGTCCCGTCCATGTTGATACAAAAGTTGGGTATTCATCCTTTCTGATGGAGGCATAATACTCCATAGTATACATGGACCACATCTTCCTTATCCATTCCTCTGTTGAAGGTCATATTGGTTCTTTCTACAGTTTGGCAACTGTGGCCATTGCTGCTATGAACACTGGGGTACAGATGGCCCTTCTTTTCACTACATCTGTATCTTTGGGGTAAATACTGAGGAGTGCAATTGCAGGGTCATAGGGAAGCTCAATTTTTAATTTCTTGAGGAATCTCCACACTGTTTTCCAAAGCGGCTGCACCAACTTGCATTCCCACCAACAGTGTAAGAGGGTTCCCCTTTCTCCACATCCTCTCCAACACACGTTGTTTATTCTCTTGTTAATTTTGGCCATTCTAAGTGGTGTAAGGTGGTATCTCAATGTGGTTTTAATTTGAACCTCCCTGATGGCTAGTGATGATGAACATTTTTTTGTGTATCTGTTAGCCATTTGTATGTCTTCATTGGAGAAGTGTCTGTTCATATCTTCTGCCCATTTTTTGACATGATTATCTGTTTTGTGTCTGTTGAGTTTGAGGAGTTCTTTATAGATCTTGGATATCAGCCCTTGTCTGTACTGTCATTTGCAAATATCTCCTCCCATTCTGTGGGTTGCCTCTTTGTTTTGTTGACTGTTTCCTTTGCTGTGCAGAAGCTTTTGATCTTGATGAAGTCCCAAAAGTTCATTTTTACTTTTCTTTCCTTTGCCTTTGGAGACATATCTTGAAAGAAGTTGCTGTGGCCAATGTTGAGGAGGTTACTGCCTATGTTTTCCTCTAGGATTCTTGTTTCTATGACTTTGACTAGATATCTCATATAAGTAGAATCATACAGTATTTGTCTTTTTGTAACTGGTTTCTTTCAGTTAGCATAACATCCTCCAGGCTCATCTGTTTTGGTGCAAATTATAGAATTTCCTTCCCTTTTTAAGGCTATGTAATATTTCAATGTATGTATGTACCACATTTTCTTTATCCCTTCATTCATGGATAGATACTTGGTTTATTTCCATGTCTTCACTATTATGAATAATGCTGCAATGAACATGGGTATACAAATATCTTTTTGAGATCCTGCTTTCATTTCTTTTGAATGTATACCCAGAAGTGGAATTGCTGGGTCATATGTTAATTCAATTTTTAATTTTTTGAGGAATGTTTACAATGTCTAAGTAATATACTTTTACAAATATTTCTTATTTTTTTCCTTCCAATTTTATAGACATTATCTACTGACTTCATACTCTGGAAAATAAGTTTTATTATACTTCTCTCCTATCTCAGTTTCTCCTTACTACTGTCTTCCAAGTGTATTTATAGCCTAAGTTTGGTTAAGTTATTACTTTCTGTTTATACTTTCATAAATATGCAAGCATTGTTTATTTAATTTGCTTTCTTATAGAACTTCTTGTTTTCCTGGAGCCGATGATTGTGCTATTTTTTAGTCCCTTGGGGTTTTTGAAAAAATTTATAACCAGATTCACTTACAGAGCTGTAAAATTCCCCCTCAATATTGTCAAGCACATCTTGACCTATTAATTATACTTTTCTTTTAGAGATGATGCTGTTCTTTTTCTCCATCTCTTCTGGTTTCTTTCTAGGCAGAGCTATTGTCCTGAAACTAACTTCCACCATCATGCTGATTTTTCTCTTCATCTCTTTCCTGTGTTGGAGAAAAGCCTGGAGCCTATGACTTAGCTCTCCTCAAGTCTCATGATCCTTGGCTCCCTATTTATATTTAAGATTGGAAGTTGAATGTTTACAAAAGGATTGACAGTGAAAAGACCAATCATGTATCATTTCCCAGGCACTGTGGAGCCTGGGGAGCTTGAAAGGGAAATGAGACTCCAAAGGAAATAAATACAAACACACAATGATAAATCTAGAACTGCTGATGTGACTACAGTAAATATACAAGGGTCAGTAGTGGCATAAAGGAAGGAGTAATGAGCTGCTCTCAGGTAGCTTTCCCTTCTACAATATGCTAAAAACGATAACAATAGTGGCAGTGACAATATCTAACATGCGGCAAATGCCTACTCTGTACAAGTACTATTAAATATCTATTTAAGAGCAAAATTTCCTTTGGTTTTACAGTGATGATTTTTTCTGAACTTTCTGAATGGAATTTTATTACCTTGTGAAGAATGAGTTGTAGATCAGTAATTTTTGAGGAATCAGCACAGGTTGACAAGTGGTATTTTGAATGTCTGTTTCTCCTTCAATCTGTATTCATCTTTTAAGATGAAACAAAGTTACAGCTTTATTAAAAGAAGTGCTCTGGGGGTGCCTGGGTGGTATAGTCATTGGGTATCTGACTCTTGATTTTGGTTCAGGTCATGATCTCTGGGTGATGAGGTTGAGCCACATGTCACGTGCCATACTGGGTGTGGAGCCTGCTTGGGATTCTCTCTCCCTCTCCCCGCCCCCCAACCCACATGATCTCTCTCTCTCTCCCTCTCAAAAAAAAGTGCTTTTGTGTAGGGTAATATGCATATCATTTGTGTAGGAAGGGATGTATGATACACGTTTTTACATAAATTCCATGTTTGTCAAAAATTTTTCTAGAAGGAGAGTAGAACAACCCCCAGGAGGGATGGGATATGTGTGTATCTGTAAGTTGGAGGAGAGTTTTTTAATAACTTTTCTGGGAATCTGATCAGTGTGACTTTAAAGTCACATACATTTATATTGCTCTTATAATCAAAAACTAATTATAAAATAATCACCTCATGTAAACATATAATCATAACATGATAATAGAAGAATGATTATAGTGGAAAACCCTCCACTAACGTAATTCTCCTCAGTGCTGTTTTCAGGACCAAAGGGCTCAGGCCATCCATCAAGTGTGTGACAGAATGTTGTCTGGTCAGGGAGGGGAGTAAGAGAAAACATGACCAGAGGCCATGAGGGCAGAATTTTTGAGTGTCTCCACATATTGATCTGCCTATCAGCTCTTGGCCCCTCACTGACTACAGCCCATGGGTGGAAGCATGTCTATGGGTTAGAGCTTGCATCTGTCCAATTCCATCTTGTGGTCACTTTTCTCTCTCTCTTTCCTCTGGAGCAGTGCTCACAATCTGGACTCAAGTCAGGATTAGTTCACTTGAGCGTTGGGGCTAGAAATGGGGTCAGGGATTGAAGAGAAAAAAAATCATAGACTGACCAGGCCAGAATGAACCAGAATGAACAGCAAAACCAGTTGCTCAAAGCAGGAAGTCAGGAGTAGGGCCAGTCAAGGTCTTGACTACATCTGTGACTACAGAAACCCAAGCAAGCATCGACACCAAGAAGAAGCATCAACAGGAACACCTCAAAGGGTGTCACGCACTTCAGCATCCCTACGACTCTATGACACTGATACCACTCTAACCCCCATTTTATAGATGCAAGCTCACAGAGATGCAGTGATTTGCCCGTGTCATATAGCTGGTAGGTGTTGTAGGTAGCTAAACCCTAGTAGTTCAGCTCTGGAGACAGAAACTATACTAATGATAGGGATAAGACACTACATTACCTACTTACTTATCACCAATAAAAATGCAATCACAAGCTGTGGTTTGAAGAGAAGAAAGCAACCTGAAACTAAAATACTTGATCTACACTTCAGAGTTAGGTAAGGCTTTCCTGGTGAAGAAAACTGGAACTGAGATCTAAATATTGAGTTACTTAGATAAAAAGCTGGAGGCTAAGGAACCAGCAGAAGAGAGTTCCAGATAATGAGAATAGTGTGTACAAAGGTCCTGTGGCAAAAGAGAGAAAACCAAGTTGGAGGTGCCAACATAGCAAGTGCTGACTGGTCTTGGGGACAGCATGAGGCAGAGACAGAACGTCAAGAGGTTTGTGGAGATTGAGCAAAACCTGGTAATTGCTTTCACACCTAGG
Organism: Mustela nigripes; assembly: GCF_022355385.1. NCBI lineage: Eukaryota > Metazoa > Chordata > Mammalia > Carnivora > Mustelidae > Mustela > Mustela nigripes. Next base: position 155,768,265 of record NC_081559.1, read on the forward strand.
ATCTGGGGTAGGGAATTGCTCTGGCATGAAGAAGCCAGGCTTTTTGTGGGAATTCAGTGTGCTCTTGTGTATCAGCGTCAGGTACTACATTTGCCCGTGCACTGATATATGCTAGTTTTGTTTTTCCTCTCCCAGGCCCCCATTCTTCCCTTCTGCCGCACTCCTGACTCTGTGGCTTAGACAGAAGTGTGCAATAATGCCCAGCTTGCACAAAGACCTAGTTTGTAAAGAGACCTCCTCCCCCCTCTCCCCACCCCCACACAGCAGCCCAGTAGAGAATGACTCACCATAATGGAGAGGCAGACAGCTGAAGTACATTTGACGAAGACCAATAGCACATTGCGTTGCAGAGTCTGTTGGCTTTTCCTACCCTGAGCTTTCAAAAGCAATTCAAATAAGAGATGAACCAGGTGCCAGGTCAATTGATCTGTGTCTGTGGAGTTGGGGTGGATGTCGGCTGTGTCCCCATTTGGCACTTCCCTTCTAGACTGTGCCAGGAAGGTGTTAGAGAATGCCTACCCAGTAGGTGATGGAAAGCTAGCTGTCTGGCTTGCACTCCCTTTGTTTATCTGGGTCTGTGCACAGTGGCCTGACCTCCATCCACTAGACACTTGCCATGCTCAGATTGTTGGACTTTGGCATTTTCTCTTGTTTTTCATTTTCATGAGTAAAAGAAGATTATTCACTTAATAGTCAGAGGGCAGTTGGTTATTCAAGAACATCCTGTAAGCATTACCAGGATCAGTCCTTGACCCTGAGGAATAAAGGGAACAGATATTCCTCAGAATGGTGGAGATCCGGCTTAGGGACTGCAGTGAAAAGAAGGCTGTCAATAGCGGTTTTGGAGGATCCATCCAAAACTCCCTGGAAACTGGACTGGCTTGGCAGAGCTCGGGGTTGTCAACAGCAGAGCTGTTTCTTTGCCTGTTCAGAATCCTAAACACTGAAAAATACATGAGAGCAATACCTACTAATCACCTAACATGAGCCCAGCCCTGTTTGGGGTCCTGGGATCCCAGAAGGAGAGGCTCCCCAAGGAGTGGGGACAGACGTCAGCAGTCAGTGACCTCAGGGGGTGCCTCCAAAGACTCTAATGGAGGATTGCACAAAACTTGCTAAGAGCAGAGCAAAAGCCAGCCACTTTTGCCTGGAAAGGCCAATGACAGCTTCAGAAGGTGGCTATCTGGTCCTTATATCCCTCTCCTGGAGGGCCTTGTGTAAGTCCTCCACTTCATAGAGAGTTTGTTTACAACACTTTATGATTTTAGGGTTCCCTTCTCTCCTTCGATAGCTGTCATTCCTGCTACATGTCCGACGGCAGAGATCTTGCTCTAAACCAAGAATCAGCAAACTCTTGCTAGCGGGCCAAATGTGGCCCACTACTTGTTTTTGTAGATAAAGTTTTATTGAAACATAGCCATGTGCTTTTTTTTTTTTTTTTTTTTTTTTTTTTTGGTATTGTCTATGGCTGTTCTCATGCTGCAAATGTGGAGTTGAGTAGTTGTGAGAGACCTGATGGTCCACAAAGCCTAAAATGTTTACTTTGTGACTCTTTTCAGAAAAAGTTTGCTGAACCCTGATCTCAATCACTATGCTAAACAACCTACCTTGCAATTAAATCAAAGTCTCCCAGAGGGTGTAGGCTGCCTTGTTCATCCCTGCCAACCCCTCAGCCTCCAATCTGGGAGATTCCATTATTGATGGTTAGTTACACTTCAGTGGGCCTTAAAATGCTTGCTCAATTAAATGGATTTAATCTTTATTTAAGCAATGCTCAACCTCCTTCCACAAATGTAAAACTTCAGGCCAGAATCCTAGTTGCTGCAACCTTCATTAGGTGAGACAAATCCTGGAGGTCAAGACAGATAGCTCTAATAGCATAACAAGGACAGCCCTAAATTAAAGTGCATGCTACATCTACAGCAAGCTCCTTGTAAGATGTATTATTCTGTGAGCAGCTTTGCAATAAGTAGACTGGTGGGGGGAAAAAAAGGGCAATATATCTTTCAGCATTTTAGAAACTGGAAAGTACACATAAGCAAAACCTCAAGGAGACAAGAATAAATAAAACCTATACTCAGCCTCTGGCATCTTGCAGGCAGCCCAGGAAAAAGAGATGAAGTGAGGGTTCCCTTCGGCAGTGGGGAGGGGATGTGGATAGTGGGACCTGGAAAGGGTTGTCCGTGTTGGGGCAAGGGGGACGGTGCCTCTGAACCAGGTGAGACCACATACCGCAACCCTACTGAGTGTTTCCTGTGGGGCTTGCTCAGTTTGGGTCATTGGGGCAGGTGGTGTGGGACAAAGAACATCAAATGGGTAGGAGAGGTCTGGGGTCAAGTCCCAGCTATTTTATCCTCTGGTCACTTCCTGAGCAAGAACCTGACACTAAGAAGGTAAGTCATGAATGTGTATTGGGTATAGTGAGAGGAGCAGAGTCCTGGGTCAAGGCAGTCCTGCATTTAAATCCCCACGCTGCCTCCACTTTCAGTGCCCTAGACAAGGGACTTATATATTAAGTTAAAAACTCTTTGGAGGCAAGGATGACCTGTCATTCATCCTTGTATTCCCAGCATGTAGGAAACAATAGGTGCTCAGCACTGAATGAATGAATCGCTTTAAACCTCAGAGCTACTGTAGACATTCAATAAGAGAGAGAATGTCAAGCCTAAACTTTTATTTATTTTTTAAAATATTTTATTTATTTGACACAGAGGAGAGGTGGCAAGGGAGGGGGCACAAGCAGGGGAAGTGGGAGAGCAAGAGGGAGAAGCAGGCTTCCCGCTGAGCAGGAAGCATGATGTGGGGCTCCATCCCAGGACACTGGGATCATGACCTGAGCTGAAGGTAGACATTTAATGACTGAGTCACCCAGGTGCCCCAAGCCTAAACTTTTAGTAAGCACTGGATAGGGAGTACCAAGATGGCAGTGGGAATGATGACAGTGACATGAATCAGTTTTTTTCATGCCTTGATTTCCTTGACCATAAAATGGAATAATAATCATTGACAGGATACATTTTTATAAAGAATTAAGGATGGAATGAGTGCAAAAGCAGTTTCTTCCTCTCACAGAAGTTTTTGCCTCTTTTAGCTACATGACAATCACCTGTTTCCAATTGCTTTCTCAGCACATAACTGGAAAATAGTAGGTGCTTAATAAGTGTATGCTAGGTTCATAACTTTTGCAATAGAGAGGAACATAATCAAGAAAAGTGCCACTATAAAGACATAACTTTCAATCTTCATTGTAGTAAACATTCCAGTAATGCTGTAAACTTCTTTCAAGATATGTCTCCAAAGGCAAAGGAAACAAAAGTGAAAATGAATTTTTGGGACTTCATCAAGATCAAAAGCTTCTACACAGCAAAGGAAACAGCAAAACAAAGAGGCAACCCATGGAATGGGAGAAGATATTTTCAAATGACAGTACAGACAAAAGGTTGATATCCAGGATCTATAAAGAACTCCTCAAACTCAGCACACACAAAACAGACAATCATATAAAAAAATGGGCAGAAGATATGAACAGACACTTCTCCAATGAAGACATACAAATGGCTATCAGACACATGAAAAAATGTTCATCATCACTAGCCATCAGGGAGGTTCAAATTAAAACCACATTGAGATACCACCTTACACCACTTAGAATGGCCAAAATTAACAAGAGAATAAACAACGTGTGTTGGAGAGGATGTGGAGAAAGGGGAACCCTCTTACACTGTTGGTGGGAATGCAAGTTGGTGCAGGCACTTTGGAAAACAGTGTGCTCAAGAAATTAAAAATTGAGCTTCCCTATGACCCTGCAATTGCACTCCTGGGTATTTACCCCAAAGATACAGATGTAGTGAAAAGAAAGGCCATCTGTACCCCAATGTTTATAGCAGCAATGGCCATGGTTGCCAAACTGTAGAAAGAACCCAAGATGCCCTTCAATGGACGAATGGATAAGGAAGATGTGGTCATATACACTACGGAGTATTATGCCTCCATCAGAAAGGATGAATACCCAACTTTTGTATCAACATGGACGGGACTGGAAGAGATTATGCTGATTGAAATAAGTCAAGCAGAGAGAGTCAATTATCATATGGTTTCACTTATTTGTGGAGCACAACAAATAGCATGGAGGACATGGGGAGATGGAGAGGAGAAGGAAGTTGAGGGAAATTGGAAGGGGAGGTGAACCATGAGAGACTATGGACTCTGAAAAACAATCTGAGGGTTTTGAAGGGGCGGGGGTGGGAGGTTGGGGGAACCAGGTGGTGGTATTAGAGAGGGCACGTATTGCATGGAGCACTGGGTGTGGTGCAAAAACAATGAATACTGTTAATGCTGAAAAGAAATAAAAAATTTAAAAAAAAGAATCTTTATAAACAGAAAGCAAGTGGCTTACAAATTACATATTTTATGCCAATGCATACATTTACTAATATTCTTCTGTACTTGCCAGTTTCTGGGGGTTTTCCCATTTACAGAGTCAGCATTTTAGATCAGTGTGCCTTCCAGATATTGGTTCATATTTTTCATGAAGTTGAAAATAATTTTTGGTTTTTGTCTGGGATTCTTCCATCTTCGATATCATTTGAATTATTTCACCTTTGTCACCAGCTTTTCCAAATTTGGTTAACCTCAGAAATTATGCACTCATCTTCCAGGTCATAAATAAAGGTGGCTCTTTCACAGGAACCCAGTAAGCACCTCCAGGCAATTAAGACATTACTGCCCATCACCTTCTCCCCTCCAACTAGTCATCAGGTCCCAAAACATTTTTAGCTGAACCAATTTTATGAGCAAACATTCCAAGAATCAGCAAGAAAAAAAGATATAGCTAACTTACAGCATTTGTAAATTTTGCTAAAAAAACGAAACAGTTAAGGTCCTCCCACGGATCTTAAAAGTGGACATTTAAGGGAATAAGACTGTTACCAGCCCTGTAGGAAATGACAGGCATGCTCAGGTATGGATTAGCTCAAGGTCAAGGAGACCAAGACAGAGTTTCTTGCCCCATTGTTGGTAGATCAATTGATTGATTGGTAGATGGCGATCAGTCGAACCAGACCAAAGTTCTGAATCTCTTTTTTTCCTAGGTGACGTAAAACAGCGTGCAATTCCAGTTGCATTCTCTGAAGTCCCATTCTTTCCCCTACTCCTGAAAGCCCTTCCAAACGCAAGTGTGGTGGAATAGTCATTCTACTGGGAGAATCTGAAGAGCACTCTAATTTATAAGTTAGCTATTGGCATATCCCAGTAACAAGTTGATGGTAATTAATTACTTATCATCCATCCTGCACTCAACAGCAAATCCACCAATGTGTCATAATTCTTTAAGAGTCTTCAAGAAATGTTGAGATAATTGATTAGAATCAATAGTACCTGGACTGTTCAACCTGCTGCCAGTCTGTTTCACCTGGAGGGTGGCTATTCATTTCCTCTAGGGAACTTGTGTGTCTGTTTTAACCCAGAGTGTAGGTTAAATTAATGGTTTTAAAAATACATTTGCCTTGTGTTTTGTTATACAGCCCAACTACACGAGTGGACTTGGTTTGCCTACTTTTAGTTGGGTTCTTAGGATCATCACACAAGATATTATAACAAGTGAAATAGAGTCATGAACTTAACCTACTCTATTAACTTGAGTTTGCACCAAAAAAAAAAAAAAAAAAAAAAAAAAACAAAAAACAAACAAAAAAAACCTTTCAATTGTGTCAGCTCTTGTTGTGTAACAGATGACCCCAAAATCCAGTGGATTCTAAGAACAAATATTTATTATTTCTCAAATATTTATTACTGGTCTAGTGGTTCTTATCCTGGCTGGCTCTACTGGAGTGAGATGGTATAAGATAGCTTGCCTTATGTCTGGGATCTCAGCTGGGAAGGCAAGGGTTGTGGGACAGCATGGGGTCTATCAGAAAGAAACAAAGCCAGACATGGTTAAAAGCAGTGAAATAGATTTTATTCAATGTTTTATTCAATACCTACTGCAGTAAGGAAAAGAGCAGAGGTTTTAGTTTTGGTTTATACAGGAATGACTGGGCATATAAATGGGAAAATGAGGGAGTCAGGAGTGGGAGGAAGCAGGGGCTAATGCAGAGTCAGGAAGGTGGAAAAATTACGAAAAGTGGGTAGGAAGGTAGTCCATGTAAATGTGGCTATGACAGGAGTCTGCTAACTGGGCTTAGAGAAGTTAGCCTCCTACCCTCCCACAGACTGGGAGATAGAGGTCCTCTCCTTCCTGATGATTTCATTTTAAAGGAATGACTTTCAGGTCCTTGAGAAAGGTACTCTAGAGTTGATGAAATGTCTGTACATCAAAAAGGGAGGTGGGAGGATTCACAGTCATCAGCTTTTTTAAAAAATTATTTTTATTAACATATAATGTATTATTTGCCTCAGGGGTACAGGTCTGTGAATCATGAGGCTTACACATTTCACAGCACTCACAATAAGTGCTCTGAGAAGGGGAAGTCAGGGATCTATCTTCAAGTGTTGGCTAGGGCCAAGGGTCCAGTCTTTCAGCAGCCTTAAAGCTTTCCAGACAGGAATTCAAGAGGAACGGGGTTGGGGGAGTGGCTGCTAGAAGCCATGCTAGTGTTTGGTCAAGTCACGTGGCTCAGGGGATTGGACTGAGTTGGTTGTGCAGGGAGTTTTTCCAGTTCTTGGGTCTCTCTGCAGCTAGCCTCCTCCTCCAGTAGCCCCCTCTGGCTTGCTCACCTGGCGTCCAGATGTCTCTGGGGGAAAGCGAAGCCAAGCCCCAGGGCTCAAGCACATTTTAAGCTTCTGCTTGCTTCATGTCTGCCAATGTCAATTGACCAAAGAAAGTCAGATGACCAAGCCCAGACTCAAGAGGTGGAGAAATAGGTTCCTTCTCTAGACAGGAGGAGAAGCCAAGTCACAAGGTAGAGGGGCATCCATACAGTGTGTGTGTGTTGGGGGGGGGGGGGTTCCTTGCAGTCAGCTTTGCAAACCATCTACCAAAGATTTTAGTCTATCACCAGTGTGGTTTTCCTCCTTTGTATTCTTTAAGCAGGAGGCATAAAAAATTTAATCATAAGGCTATCTCACCTTAATGCTTAGGGCATTCTGGTCATTTAAATAGTCCATTTGGGTTGATCGAATCTCCCTGGAATCATAATGCTCATAGACAGCCTCACTCTTCCTAATTCTAAGACCATATCTGAGGGTAGGGATGTGGCAGAGAAGAGGCACAGTATACCTGCTGGTGTTGGCCTGTTTGGGTCTTGAGTTGGGTGCCTCAGTGTGGTTGGAGCAGTGGGGAGGGTCTAGTTACCCACTGTGCTCTTGGCTCTCACAACAGAAGCCTGCGGCTGGAGAACAACAGAGCCTCTCATAGCTTGCTGGGATCCAATAGCACGTGCCTGCCAGATCAGTACCCCTCATCTCTTACATCGTTGAAGATCTCACTGAGGTCTGGCTGTGATTCCACCCGTGGGAACCTTCCTGGGCAGCTGCTCAAGGAAGTGATTCTAGATAGAATTCTTGGAAGAGCTATCCTGACCCTTCTGCAGGACCAGGGTCTCATTCACTTCTGGGTCCCGTCCATGCCAGAGCAGAACCACAGAATGTGACTGTGTCCAGGTCGATGTGGCCACTCCTCAGACTCTTCAGGGCAGGCCCCTGTGGATGGGCTCTTCCCAGAATCCCTTAAAAGCAACAATTCCTTGCCTGAGGCACTTTGCTCTTTTTATCTTACACCTAGGCTGGAGCTCAGCAAGGGGCAATCAAGGACACACATTTCTCTCATTTTCCATCTTCTTCCTATCATCTCTGGGCCTGGAAACAGGCAAGGCTTCTCCATATCATATCCCCCTTGCTCTGTGTTCTGTCAGTCTTGGATGGTAGCTGGGCAGTTCCCTCTACTCTGCAGACAGGTATATCTGCTAAGAGCTTTTTATGTGCTAAAAGAAGAGACAAATTCCCAGATATGGAAAATGATTTTTCAAGACAGTAGTATGGTTTGTAAGACTGCTGTTTCATTGCATAATTATACTTTGCATGGTGGAAGCAGACTGTGATCTTCCTGCTGGTTTAATTTCCACCACCCTGTATCCTGGCAGATAGATGGGCGACTAGAGGAAAACTTCCATAAACCAGGTCTGGCATCATCTGCATCAACTACGAACTTGTAAAAATGCAAATTTTCAGGTGCCTCCCCAGAACTATGGAATCAGAATCTTTGGGGGAAGGACCCAGGAATCTATGTTTTAACACTGCTAGGAAATTTTCATGCCCACTGAAGTTTGAGAAGCACTGGGCTAATATATAGGGCTTGTACTATATTCAGAAATGCAAATGAACTAGAGCATATCAGAGAAAGACAATTATCATATGATCTCTCTGATATGAGCAATTTGAAAGGCAGGGCACGGGGTAGGGAAGGAAAAAATGAAACAAGATGGGATTGGGAGGGAGAAAGACTATAAGACACTCTTAATCTCACACAAACTGAGGGTTGCTGATGGGTGGGGTAGGTAGGGAGAGGGTGGTTGGGTTATGGACATTGGGGACGGTATGTGATATAGTGAGTGCTGTAAAATGTGTAAGCCTGATGATTCACAGATCTCTACCGCTGGGGCAAATAATACATTATATGTTAATAAAAATAATTTTTAAAAACGCAAATGAGAAAAATGTATTAATCATGCAAATTAGGAGAGGTTGGCAACTCTTGTCACTGCAGGACACCACTGCTCACCATTATTCCACAACTGCAGGCCTGTTTCATTCAAATGGAAGGAACATCCCACTGGAAAGCCAGGTCCTCAGAACCCGGGGCCCTCCTGTTGTCACTCAGTGCATGTCCTGGGCAAGTTGCACAACTTTTCCAAATCCTGTTTCTACACCTAGAAAGCCAGCATTTGGGGGACGTCATCTCCAAATTTCCTTCCAGCCTCTCACCCCATGATTCTGATCACTCATTATAGTCTGACTAAATAGTGCCAACAGCTCTTCAAATGTGACTGTTCCCTTTTAGTGCTGATTACAAAAACATAAGGCTAAAGTTGTTGATTGGCTTCCATTCTGGTTGGTACCTCTTGACAATACAGGAGAGCCAACAGGTTGGCATCAATTGGCTGTAGAACAATTTGCCAGAGGGCTGAACCTGACCAAGGGCTGTAACACTCAGAGGTCAAGTCCAACCACCTTTTCAACATTTTCATTCCAGTGTGATACAAATGAAAAGGGAAAAAAAAAAAAGCTTTATTCTGTATCTATCTGCTTCCCCTTATTGTTCTTTCATGATTGGCATTTGGGAAATAGCTGTTTTGAATTAAGTGATCAACCTATATGCCAATAAGGGCTGCTCATCTCTGCTCCTGAACTCAGAAGTCCTTAAACATTTGCACATTTCCACCCTGGGTTTTATCCAAGCCATGCCACTCTTGGGGCTGCCAAGAGATCCTCACATACATTGCTAGATCAGCAGAATAGTGCTCTCCCCCAAAGAAGCCCATCCCAGTCTTCAGAACCTATAAATGTGTTACATTACATGCAAAAGAGACCTTGCAGGCATTATTAAATAAAGGATTTTGAGATGGGAGATTATCCTGGATGATCCGTGTGGGCCCAGTGGAATCACAGGATTCTTCTAAGTGAAAGGGGGAGGCAGGAGAATCAGAGGAGATGGGAGCGTGAAAGCAGACTCAGAACAACACAGGGCCAGGAAGAGGAAAGCGAGAAGCCGCTGGAAGCCACAGGCAGCAAAGAAATAGTCTCTCGACTCTCCAGAAGAACATCTTGATTTTAAGACTTCTGGCTTCCAGAACTATGAGATCATACATTTGGGTTGTTTGAAGCCACTAAGTTTAGGGTAATAATAGGAAACAAATATAATTGCCTCAACTCAGTCTTTGTTGAGGGTTGACTATGCCCCCAGTGTCTCTGTGCTCACTTTACAGGCATTACTCCTTGGTCCTTAAAAAGCTATCACAGCTGTCCCAAGTCAACAGCTAATCATGCTGTCTGACCCAGAATCAGAACACAAAAGACTGTTTACATCATTATCTGTCAGCGAAAATAAATGTTTTTTGATGAGGGTGGCAATCTTATTTTTTTATTACTTTAAAGATAGTTTTGTGAATAACTAAAAGTGACACCATCATCACATCTGCCCTAGCACACAGAAAACAGAACACTTCTTAGACACTCAACGTCCTCCACCCGCAGAAATCAGAGCACAAAATGGAATGCAAATTTGTCAAGGAAGGGTCACTTCTCTCCGGCTGACATAATTAAGTGGATGATTTCCTTATCATCAGTGGAACTGGGGATTGGTTCATTCTCATTGAAATTATAGATGGAGCCCCATTTCAACTTGGCTTGAAAGATTCTCATGCTCTTCTCAGAAAATTTTGGATTATTTGCGATGAGGCTCACTACAGTGCTGCCTGTTAGTGACCATCCATTCAAGAAATGTACCACTTCTCAATAATTGATTCCACATGGCAAATGCAATAAACAAAGGGTCTTTCTCTCCTTTCTGTGTAGTGGTCGTGCTCAGGATAAAAGCTGATATAAGAAAAGGAGGTGAGACATAATCCAGTGGATTTCAGTCATTAGAGGGAAGATTATGCCCCCATGATGATTCATTTGCCCTTCTACCTTTCTATTTCTGTCCTACAGAATCCCATGTGGAAGAAGCACAAGTGTTGCAGGTTGTCAGGCCTTACCCAGTACTTCCAGAGCACGTGTGCAGGAAAGCCCCAGGCCTGGAGGCCCTACTGTCCCAAACCTGGGTGGCGCTTTTAAGCACATCTAGTGGGCTTTGAGCCTGCACAGCAACCTGGATCCTGGTAGGTCTTTAAAAGGGGGTCCAGCACCACAGGAGCTAATTCTGCATCCAGATGCTGGAGTTCCATTTGGGACGACTGGAGACCAGCAGAGAGTCGAATGTCTAGCAGATATGGCTGGGACGTGAAGGACTCTACCTATGGAGCTGGGAGTTGCAGGCCAAAGTGACCAGGTCAAAAAAGGTGGCGATGACAAACAGGCCAAATATGACACAATGGAAACACAGGAGAGAGTCCAGGGCAGTTGCTGAAATATCACTCGGAGGAAATTTTAGAGTGCAGAGAAAAAGCCTCGGAGCTAAGAGAAGCCAGGATGGAAGTTCGATACGTAGAGAGAGGCAGACACCCCTCAGCCAGCAGGAGATTCAGGCCAGAAATAACCCGCTAGTTCCTAATGATGGGCAGTGTGCTCAAGGGGAGAGTGTCGGGGCAAGCTCGCCCTAAGAACACATCTGGTTCCTCACTTGGCCTTCGTCTCTGAATTGGTTCATCTGTTTTGTCCCCAAAAGTCTGCTCCATCACCACTGCCAAGTCATCTCGTTCACCACAAGAAGTCTAAAGACAAGGGAGGCAAAGCTCTCAAGTGGATCTGAAGGGGAAGTTCCCATGTTGGATGGGGGTTTTTGTGCACCAACCATCACCAGGCGGAGGTACCAACATGAGAACGGTCTTTGGGTCAAGAGGATAGCAGAGACCTCTAGGGGAGCTGTACCTCTGTTGTTTGAGAGGCACTCTCCAGAAAGGGGGTGCAGGAGCTCACAGCACACACTCAGAAGGCCGGGGAAAGAGTTCCCAAGGTCCATCTCCTGCACTGCGGCATAGTGGGGTACTGGGTTAAAGCTGACTTGTCACAGGGGTGTGACCTTGGGAGGCAACGACCTCCTGCATCTCCTTAATGGGAAGATGATCATTCCTGTGCCAAAAGCTCTAGCAAACACCCTTTCCTATTTTCTCTCCCAACCCCCTCAACAGCCCAAGAATATTGTGGCAAGCAAGGGAACAGGATCTTACACAGTGTGTAACAGAACAAGAAAGGAAACCAAGGAAGGCATTACCTCTCAATAGTACTGTCAGAAAGTCTCCTTACAAATGACAACAAATGATTTCAGTGATAAGATAAAGTCTTTTCCAGAGCAGAGCCCTCTGAAGATCAGGGGATATAAGCGCATCTCCACTCAGGCATGCCTCCCTTCCGCGCTCAGTGATGTCACACACAGAGGATGGATCAGTAAACGAGGCAGGAGGGTCCCTGTCAGGACTAGTCAGGCCTGCAGAGAGCAAAGCACACTGCTCTGTCTTCAGGAAAACCTACATCAAATCTTTATCAGTTGTTTTTGTTTAGCTTTTCAGGGACATTTAGGATGGGTGCACAGAACCTCAGAGCTCCCAGCCAATTAAGTTATGCAGTAAGAAGAAGGGCATTGGTCTCAGAGGACAAAGTAATCAAACCAATTCTTTCATATTCTATTAGGAAAACAACCATTAATTTGTGTGTGTGTGTGTGTGTGTGTGTGTGTGTGTTTTCAACCAAGTGTTCGAATGTCTGTTTTGGTGTGAAGTTATCAGAACATATGGCATCTACCACATTCACCCTGTTTTACTTAAGCAGGAAGTAGCTGCCTCCACAAGTGGAATACTGTTATTACATAAATATGAGATCTAGTGCTGTATTGGCAAACATAGGAAAACACTTAGTTGAATATTATTAAATGCCAAAAAGCAAATCACAAAATAGTTTGCATTATATTAGTTATTTGTAGGAAAAGACAAAAATATTTAGAAGATTATGAACTAGTCTCTTAATTAGGCGGGTAGGACTGCTTTTTGTGTTTTCTTCCTTTTACTTGTTGACTTCTAATTTTTATAAAATGCCTCCATATCCTTTTGTAAAGTTAATAAAAATAATCATTTTTAAAATAGCCATAGCATCAGGGAAAGGGCCACTGTTAAAGAATTTTCCAGAGTTGTAGTCCAACATTGCTTCACAGACCAAGTTTCAACTATTAGTGGGCACTTAGAAAAAAATTATTTCTGGAATAGCAGGAACACTTCTTGTAATAAGCCAGAAGCTCAAGGATCCCTGAGAAACATTCAAGAGAGAGAGCACATGTTTTGAAAATCAGACAGGAAGCATGCACTCTAAGAAATGTCAATAAGTTGGCACAGGGGAACACCTGGAATCCATCAGCCTTGCCTGTTTCCTGTCACTCTCTGGAGCCAACAGTGACTGGATTCCCAGGATGTGCCCTCAGAGAATGGCTTCATTTTTGGTCTGTTCCTGATTCACTGTGGAAGTTCACTCTCATTGTTTTTATGAGACTTTTACAAGACCAGGACACCAGAAGTGGAGACCCAAGTGGTAACGAAGGGGTGGGGCTGGCCATAAAATGGCCCAAGATGGACTGAGCATCTTGTGGTGCTCAGTCAGGCCCTAGACTAGGCTCCTCTTCTGTACATTAATGGGTTTCACTCCTTGTGATCCATGTGGACTCAACTGGCTTTTGCTTCCCCATTCTATACTCAACCCTAGAAATGGAATTTTTTAATTAATTATTTTTATTGACATATAATGTATTATTTGCCCTAAGGGCACAGGTCTGTGAATTATCAGGCTTATACACTTCACAGCACTCACCATATCACATATCACCATATCACCCTCCCCAATGTCCGTAACCCAACCATATTCTCCACACTCCCCCTCACCACAGCAACCCTCAGTTTATTTTGTAAGATTAAGGGTCTCTTATGGTTTGTCTCCCTCCCAATCCCATCTTGTTTCATTTTTTCCTTCCCTACCCTTCAAACCCCCCAACTCTGCCTCTCAAATTCTTCATAGCAGGGAGATCATATGATAATTGTCTTTCTCTTATTGACTTATTTCGCTAGCATAATACCCTCTAGTTCCATCCATGTTGTTGCAAATGGCATGATTTCATTTCCTTTGATGGCTGCATAGTATTCCATTGTGTTAATTTACCACATCTTTATCCATTCATCTGTTGATGGACATCTGGGTTCATTCCATAGTTTGGTTATTGTGGAATTTGCTGCTATGAATGTTTGGATCCCTACATTTGTATTGTTAGGGTAAATACCCAGTAGTGTGATTGCTGGGTCATAGGGTAGCTCTATATTCAACTTTTTAAGGAACCTCCATGCTGTTTTCCAGAGTGGCTGCACCAGCTTGCATTCCCACCAAGAGTGTAAGAGGATTCCCCTTTCTCTGCATCCTCGCCAACATCTATCATTTCCTGACTTGTTAGTTTTAGCCATTCTCACTGGTGTGAGGTGGTAGCTCACTGTGGTTTTGATTTGTATTTCCCTGATGCTGAGTGATATTGAGCACTTTTCATGTGTCTGTTGGCCATCTGGATGTCGTCTTTGCAGAAATGTCTGTTCATGTCTTCTGCCCATTTCTTGATTGGATTATTTGTTCTTTGGGTGTTGAGTTTGATAAGTTCTTTATAGATTTGGGATACTCACCCTTTATCTGATATGTCATTTGTGAATATCTTCTCCCATTCTGTCAGTTGTCTCTTGGTTTTTGACTGTTTCCTTTGCAAAAGCTTTGATCTTGATGAAATCCCAATAGTTCATTTTTGCCCTTGCTTCCCTTGCCTTTGGTGATGTTTCTAGGAAGAAGTTGCTGTGGCTGAGGTAGAAGAAATTGCTGCCTGTATTCTCCTCAAGAATTTTGATGGATTCCTGTCTCACACTGAGGTCTTTCATCCATTTTGAGTCTATTTTTGTGTGTGTGGTGTAAGGAAATAATCCTTTCATTCTTCTGCATGTGGCTGTCCAATTTTCCCAACACCAATTTGTTGAAGAGACTGTCTTTTTTTGCACTGAACATTCTTTCCTGCTTTGTTGAGGATTAGTTGACCATAGAGTTGGGGGTCTATTTCTGGGCTCTCTATTCTGTTCCATTGATCTATGTGTCTGTTTTTGTGCCAGTACCATACTGTTTTGATGATGGCAGCTTTATAATAGAGCTTAAAGTCTGTAATTGTGATGCCACCAACTTTGGTTTTCTTTTTCAACATTCCTCTGGCTACTTAGGGTCTTTTCTGGTTCCATATAAGTTTCAGGATTATTTGTTCCATTTCTTTGGAAAAAATTGATGTTATTTTGATAGGGATGCATTAAATGTGTAGATCGCTTTAGATGGTGTAGACATTTTCACAATCCAGGAACATGGAATGTTTTTCCATTTCTTTGTGTCTTCCTCAGTTTCTTTCATGAGTACTTTATAGTTTTCTGAGTACAGATTCTTTGCCTCTTTAGTTAGCTTTATTCCTAGGTATCTTACAGTTTTGGGTGCAGTTGTAAATGGGATAGACTCTTTAATTTCTCATTCTTCTGTCTTGCTGTTGGTGTATAGAAATGCAACTGGTTTCTGTGCATTGATTTTTATATCCTGACACTTTACTGAATTCCTGTATGAGCTCTAACAGTTTCAGAGTGGACTCTTTGGGTTTTCTACACAAAGTATCATATCACCTGCAAAGAGTGAGAGTTTGACTTCTTCTTTGCTGATTTGAATGCCTTTTATTTCTTTTTGTTGTCTGATTGCCAGGCTAGGACTTCTAGTACTGTGTTGAATAGCAGTGGTGATGGTGGACATCCCTGCTGTGTTCCTGACCTTAGGAGAAAAGGTCTCAGTTTTTCCCCATTGAGAATGATATTCGCTGTGGGTTTTTCATTGATGGCTTCGATGATATTGAGGTATGTGAAGAGTTTTGATCAAGAAAGGATGTTGTACTTTGTCAAATGCTTTTTCAGCATCTATCGGAGTATCATATGATCCTTGTTCTTTCTTTTATTAGTGTATTGTATCACATTGATTGATTTGTAGATGTTGAACCAACCTTGCAGCTCTGGAATAAATCCCACTTGGTCATGGTGAATAATCCTTTTAATGTACTGTTGGATCTTATTGGCTAGTATTTTGGTAAGAATTTTCCCATCTGTTTTCATCAAGGATATTGGTCTGTAATTCTTCTTTTTGGTGGGGTCTTTATCTGGTTTTGGGATCAAGGTCATGTTGGTCTCCTAAAATGAGTTTGGAAATTTTCCTTCCATTTCTATTTTTTGGAACAGTTTCAGGAGAATAGGTATTAATTCTTCTTTAAATGTTTGGTAGAATTCCCCTGGGAAGACGTCTGGCCCTGGGCTCTTGTTCATTGGGAATTTTTTTTTAAGATTTTATTTATTTATTTGATAGACAAAGTTCACAAATAGGCAGAGAGGCACGCAGAGAGAGGAGGAAGCAGGTTACCCATGGAGCAGAGAGCCCGATGCGGGGCTCGAACCCAGGACCCTGGGATCATGACCTGAGCTGAAGGTAGAGGCTTTAACCCACTGAGCCACCCAGGTGCTCCTTGTTGGGAGATTTTTGATGAGTGCTTCAGTCTTCTTACTAGTTATAGATCTGTTCAGGTTTTCTATGTCTTCTTGGCTAGTCTTGGTAGGTTATACGTCCCTAGCAATGCATCCATTTCTTCTAGATTGTCAAATTTGCTGGCGTATAGTTGCTCATAGTATGTTCTTATAATTGTTTGTTTTTCTTTGTTGTTGGTTGTGTTCTCTCCTCTTTCATTCATGATTTTATTAATTTGTGTCCTTCCTCTTTTCTTTTTCATAAGTCTAGCCAGGGGCTTATCAATCTTATTAAATCTTTAAAGAACCACCTCCTGGTTTCATTGATTTGTTCTATTGTTCTTTTTGTTTCTACTTCATCGATTTCTGCTCTGATCTTTATGATTTTTCTTCTCCTATTGGGTTTAGGTTTTCTTTGCTGTTCTTTCTCCAGCTCCTTTGGGTGTAGGGTTGGGTTGTGTGCTTGAGACCTTTCTTGTTTCTTGAGAAAGGCTTGTATTGCTAAATACTTTCCTCTCAGGACCACCTTTGCTGTGTCCCACAGATTTTGAACAGTTGTGTTCTCATTTTCATTTGCTTCCATGAATTTTTTCAATTCCTCTTTAATTTCCTGGTTGACCCATTCATTCTTTAATAGAATGGTCTTTAGCCTCCATGGATTTGAGTTCTTTTTAGCTTTCCTTTTGTGATTGAATTCTAGCTTCAGAGTGTTGTGGTCTGAAAATATGCAGGGAATGATCCCAATCTTTTGGTACTGGTTGAGACCTGATTTGTGACCCAGGATGTGGTCTATTCTGGGGAATGTTCCATGTGCACTAGAGAAGAATGTGTATTCTGTTGCTTTGGGATCGAATGTTCTGAATATATCTGTGATGTTCATCTGGTCTAGTGTGTCATTTAAAACCTTTACTTCCTTGTTGATCTTTTGCTTGGATGATCTGTCCATTTCATTGAGGGGATGTTAAAGTTCCCTACTATTGTTATATTATTATTGATGTGTTTCTTGATTTTTGTTATTAATTGGTTTATATAATTGGCTGCTCCCATGTTAGGGGCATAGATATTTACAATTGTTAGATCTTCTTGTTGGACAGACCCTTTGAGTATGGTATAATGCTCTTCTTCATCTCTTATTATAGTCTTTGACTTAAAATCTATTTTATCTGATATAAGGATTGCCACCCCAACTTTCTTTTCATGTCCATTAGCATGGTAAATTGTTTTCCACCTCGTCACTTTAAATCTGGAGGTGTCTTTGGGTCTAAAATGAGTTTCTTGTAGACAGCATATCAGTGGGTCTTGTTTTTTTAAAATCCATTCTGATATACTGTGTCTTTTGATTGGGGCATTTAGCCCATTTACATTCAGAGTAACTATTGAAAGATATGAATTCAGTGCCATTGTATTGCCTGTAAGGTGACTGTTACTTTATATTGTCTCTGTTCCTTTCTGGTCTGCTACCTTTAGTTCTCTCTTTGCTTAGAGGACCCCTTTCAATATTTCCTGTAGGGCTGGTTTGGTGTTTGCAAATTCCTTTAATTTTTGTTTGTCCTGGAAGCTTTTTATTTCTCCCTCTATTTTCAATAATAGTCTAGCTGGATATAGTATTCTTGGCTGCATATTTTTCTCATTTAGTGCTCTGAATATATCATGCCAGTTCTTTCTGGCCTGCCAGGTCTCTGTGGATAAGCCTGCTGCCATTCTAATATTTCTACCATTTTATGTTACAGACTTCTTGTCCCAGGCTGCTTTCAGGGTTTTGTCTTTGTCACTAAGACTTGTAAGTTTTGCTATTATATGACGGGGTGTGGACCTATTTTTATTGATTTTGAGGGTGGTTTTCTGTGTCTCCTGGATTTTGATGCTTGTTCCCTTTGCCATATTAGGGAAATTCTCTACTATAATGCACTCCAATATACCTTCTGCCCCTCTCTCTCTTTCTTCTTCTTCCAGAATCCCAATTATTCTAATATTGTTTTGTCTTATGGTATCATTTATCTCTCAAATTCTCCCTTCGTGGTCCAGTTGTTTGTCTCTCTTTTGCTCAGCTTCTTTATTCTCCGTCATTTGGTCTTCTATATAACTAATTCTCTCTCCTGCCTCATTTATCCTACCAGTTAGAGCCTCCATTTTATGAATTTTATGCATTGCTTTCCCCTAGCTCTGGAGTTCCACAGTTTCACTGATCAGTGAACTTGGTCTTCGCCAGATGTTCTTGCTGATCTTCTGGGGGAGGGGTCTGTTGCAGTGATTCTCAAATGTCTTTGCCCAAGACAGAATTGCACTGCCCTTGCCAGGGGCCAGGTGAAGTAATCTGCTCACTTTTTCTCTCAGGAGCTTTTGTTCCCTGAATGCTTTCCATATAGCTTTGGAGGATAGGAATGAAAATGGCCACCTCCCAATCTCTGGCTCATGGGAGCCGAGACCTCAGGGCCGCACTCCTTAGTGCACCCTCAGAGAAAAAGCAGTCACTCCTTCCTATCTTTCTAGTCTCTAGGCACACTCAGAGTTCACCAGGCCTGTGACCAAGTGTTTCTATCTCTGGTGCATGGCCCCTTTGGAGTCTCCAAACCCAGAAGATTCTTGCTGCATGATCCTGTGCTGCTCCTCCTGGAAGAGGAAGGAGGGGGTCTCTCCGAATCTGCCACTTGTGTGACCCCTGCTCAAAGAGCAGTGGTCTGGCTGTGCCATGGATCACAGTTTAAGGTAATCCCGACCTGAGAGTGCACTCCTCTGCTCCATCTTTGCCACTGGCTTCCCTGCTCTAATATTTGGGAGCTCTGCCACACTCAGACACCACCTGTTCTTTCTGTACCCTGCAGGTCCTGAGACATACTGTCCCTGCGAGGGCACCATACCCTGCTTAACCTCTGGAGCGATGTACCTCAGTGGAGCAGACTTCTAAAAGTTCTGATTTTGTGCTCCACTGCTCCAGCACTTGCTGGGAGTCGGCCCCTCCCCCTGCGGTCTATCCTCCCATTGCTTCAGATTCGCTTCTCTGCACGTCCTACCTTCCAGAAAGTGGTCAATTTTATGTTCCTAGAATTGCTGCTCTTCTTCTCCTCTATCTCTTTTGTAGGTGTTTGGAATGATTTGATAACTATTTAGCTGAATTCCTGGGACCTAATGCTGTTTCGGTCTATTACTCCTCTGTTATCTTGCTTCCTCTAGAAATGGAATTTTAAGATTGTAATGTATTTTTAAAAATTCCTTGTGAACTACTGAATGGCCAGTCCTAGAAACATCTCAGAGATGGTATAAGTAGCTGCCTTACAGGAATGTTGAGAATATTAACTATTTAAAATAAAACAAATAGCATAGTGCTTAACATATAAGTGATATTATCATGAATGATAAGTGCAGCTGCTGTTAAATGTTATCTTAAAAGACAACTTGGGTGTTACAAACAAACTTTATATAACACCTCATGAGGTCATCAGTCTCAGTTATCAAGCATTCAGAGAACTGCAAAATGGGGTGAAAAGCAGGAAGCTTTTATATAAGATAAAGAATAAAGAACAAGAGGAGAAAATGAAGGGAAATGAATTGATAATGCTGCTATAGGGAAGGGAAATGAAGGGAAAAGGAATTAAGGATAGAGCCTCTTCACACGGCCTTCTTATAGACCTACCCATCATCGGCTTTAGGGCCCACCTTAAATTGGTATGAACTTACCTTAACTAATTATATCTTCAAAGACCTTATTTCCAAATAAAGTTGTGTTCTAAGGTTCCAGGTGGACATGAATTTTGAGGGGAAACTATTCAACCCAAGATACCATCCTACAAACACTCTCTGTGGAAACAAACTTTCAGATATAATGGCTTGACTTTCTAGTTTCACTAAATGGATCATCTAAATTGTTGGACATGCTGTAATTTCTCTGTAGTTTCATTGGGGGTAAAGTCAGAAGGAGAGTCTTTGGGAATTGTCTTGGATAGAGTCATGCTGGTGGCTTTAAGGGGCTTGGTGTCAGGAACCCTAGGATGAATTTCTGTAGCTGCTTGCCTGACACTGGGTGAGTCAGGTTATCCCACAGGTTTTCCATTTCCTCCTTAGGAAATTGCTGGCAGGGAATGTTCTGCTTAAAGCAGGACCCTCCTGCACTGTCGGTGGGCATGGGGGCTGTTGGATTCACCCTGGAAAAGAGTCCAGTGGTTCCTCCAAAAGCTAAAAACTGAACAACCCTAGGATCCAGCAATAGCCTCCTAGATATTTACCCAAAGGACACAGAAATGCAGATTCAATAGGGGTACAAGCACCGTGATGTTTATAGCAGCATTATCAACAATAGTGAAACTATGGAGGGAGTCCTCATGTCCACTCACTGATGAATGGAGAAAGAAGATATGGCATGGAGATTTCATGTATATGTGTGTGTGTGTGTGTGTGTGTGTGTTTGTGTGTATGATTTGCTCTCCTATTCTGTAGATGGGAGATAGATAGATAGATAGATAGAGGGACCCAGATTCAAAGGAATCTGCAAGGATGTGGATGGATCTAGAGTGGATTTAGCTAAGGAAAATCAGTAAGAAAAGGCTGATAGCCTATGACTTGACTCCTGTGGAATTTCAGAAAGAAAACAGATGAACATAGTGAGGGGAGAAAGATAGGCCAATGAGGAAACAGACTCAAATTTAGAACACAATCAAGGGTTGCTGGAGGGCAGGTGTGTGTGGGGAAGGGTTAAATGGGTGATGGCTATTAGGGAGGGCAGTTGTGATGAGCTCTAGCTGTTCTACACAGGTGAGGAATCACAAAATCCTACCACTGAAGTAAAGGAATTAACACTGCATGGAAACGAATTGGAACTGATGTTAGTAAAGTAAAGAAGACCATGTTCTACTCCATGAAGAGTAAGGTAAAAATGGAATTATTTTTGCTCTCCTATTCTGTAGATGGTAGTTTTCCAAACACATTGTGGCATATATGCTAGTTTCTTACTGCATAAGGAGTCCTCAGGAAGCTGCAGTGAAAGATTCAGAACTTGGAGCATGTTCATGTTCCGTTGACATGTTACGTAGAATTTGCCAAGCTAGAAAGGTAAGTGCAGAGAAATAGGACAGAAGAGGTAACTAGGTGTTAACTATTCAGGAGATAGTCTTCTCCCTTTCTCATGAAAGACTTGGGCCGATGTAATTTTGGAAGAAGTGGGGGGAACAGGGGCAGACAGGGGCGTTCCAGGACTGCCTAGAGCTGACAGGAGTCCCGCAGAAGAGCTGAAATAGGGGCATGGCAGGCAAGATCTGGTGGCAATGAGATGGGCTCCCTGGGAGGCTGAGTTGAGGGCAGGGGCCCAATAGCGCATCAGGCTCCAGGTTTGTGTCTGGGGGTGAAGCGGAAGCAGGCGCTGGCCTCAGGGGGGGCATGCAGGATTCTCCAGCTCTGAGGGTTCTGCACAGCTCCCTATGGCACAGGTTCCTCCTGGGTGGCTGGCGGCATCCTGGGGTGTGGCTCAGGGTGCCCCAATTTGGAGGTCCTGGGGTCAGGCCTTTGGGAACAGAAGCCTGGAAGCCCAACCTAGGGTTCAGTTTAGGGCTTAGGGGCATGGCGGGCCCCACCTGCCAGATCTCTGGTGGGCTCCCCAGGGGGCTGAATAGGGGGTGGCCTTGGCCTCGCAGGTGCATGCCTCTTAGAGGGCTTTCTTGCAGGGTTTGGGCGCGAACACTCAGGACCCTGGGCCAGGGCCAGGCAATGTCCTGCTGACCTGTGCCATTGGTAGCAATTTCACCCCCGGGGGTTTTCTGGCCAATTCTCAGGACCTTTCTGCCCAAATCTATATTGATTTGGGCAGAAAGGTCCTGAGAATTGGCCGGCGTTGGGCGCGATTAGAGCCTCTCTGGCATCCTCAGTCTAGAGCACATTCTCGGTAGGTGCGTGTAGGGCCATTCAGGAACATGGGCTGGGCTCCTGCGGCTCCTGCAAGGGATCCATACAGAGCAGCTTTCCAGGGGCAGAGATGGGGGAGGGCCACCTGGCTGAGCCTTCGACTCCATGTTTGTAGCCCAGTGGGGCACCGAAGGTGGGGGTGGCCTCAAGGGGGGCATGCAGTCTTCTCCCACTCCCAGTTTTTGCGCGGTTCTGAAAGGCACGGTTTCATCCAGGGTGGCAGGTGGAGTCCTAGGGTGTGGCTCAGAGGTCCTCATTCTGGAGGGCTTGGGAGCAAGGCTCTGGGGACGGAAGCTTGAAAGCCCAACCTAGGGTTAGGATTAGGGCCTAGGAACCGATCTTCCGGTGCTGAGACGGGATCTCCAGGTTGGCTGAGTCCATGTTGGTGGTCAGGAAGTGCGCCAGGCTGTGAGTTTGTGGCCAGGGGCTGTGTGGAAGGTGAGGTTGGCGTCAGGGATGCATGCGGGTTCTGTGCAGCTTTGAATGGCACGGTTTCCTCCTGGCGCACATGCAGTCCTGGAGTGTGGCTCAGAGGTCCCCAATCTGGATGGACATTACCAGTGCAGCTTTAGACCTGTGGAGGGGTTGTGAGCTGCATTAGTCTTTGGAAGGCCTGGCAGTGCCGGTTCACGCCACTGGAGGGAGCGGTGAGCTGTGGTGCCGAGTCCCTGCAAGGCGTGGTAATGCTGCTTGCCACCACTGGAGGCAGTGGCGAGCTGCAGTGGGAAATACGTCGGAAGAGGAGTCGGTGCCTCCTGTTGGCTCTGAGGGCAGTGGTGGGGTGCTGCGTCAGAGACCCTGAAAGGTGAGGCACTGCAGCTTGTTTTTACAGGAGAGAGTGGTGAGCTGTATAGTCTCTGTTTCTCCATGCTCAAGAGTGGTGGTAACAACCCCTGGAGCCAGGCCCCCACTCAGCCTTGGGTCCCGTTTCCCCAGCTTTGCTGGTAATGTGCAGTCAGGATGGTTCAGGAAGGTCCTCCCGGTGGTGTCTGGAGCTGGGGGTGAGGTGTGGGGGGGTAATCCAAACCAGATGGTGCATTTGGAACCAAGAAGTTGAGTGTTTGTTCAGAAGAGTATATTTGCTTCTCCAAAAAGGACAAGGGCATTGGTTGGCTTTAGAAGGAAGTTAATTGCCACTTGAGAAACAAGCATGTGCCTCTCATCCCAGGAATTGGTGCAGGTGTGCAGGCTTTAGGTGGGAGGTGCCTGCTTATCCCTGCCTGACAAACCTTCTTCACTCTGGCTCAACGAGACCTGAAGTTTGGAAAACAGCATCTGAGTCAGTCATGTAGCTTGTCCCAGGACATCAGCATTCAAAGAAAACCGCAGACCCACTGGGCGCAATGTCACATCCATGCCAGGATGGGAGGTAAAACTTCTCTTTCACCCCAAACCTCCTGTGCTATTCTCTTGTCTCCAGCAGAGCCACAAAGTCAAATTGAAGAAGCTGTCAGCAATCTGGAGTGGGTGCCAGAGTTCCCGAGTTTCCCTGCAGGGAGCTGAGGGCATGGGATCTCATTTTCTGTTTATTTCTGGCTTACAAAGGTATTTGGAACATCTCTTTCCTAGGCAGTCCTTTGGATTGGAAAGGGAAGATGAGATTGATTTGGGATGTGTGTGTGTTTAAGATTTTATTTATTTATTTGACAGACAAAGATCACAAGTAGGCAGAAAGGCAGACAGAGAGAGAGGAAGGGAACCAGGCTCCCTGCTGGGCAGAGAGCCCAATGTGGGACTTAATCCCAGGACCTTGGGATCATGACCTGAGCCAAAGGCAGAGGCTTTAACCCACTGAGTCATCCAGGCATCCCTCGGTGTGTGTTTTGAACGTAGAATGTGTTCCTTCATCTAACAGTCTTTATTCCACTGGGTCTACGCTGTGGTGGAATGGCCAGTATCTAGAGTGAGGTAGCTGTTTGTGGTCAGATAGAGACTTGGATGATGTCTCGTCCTTTGTCAAAAGTGGTGTATCCTAATGGATTCATTTTTTCATCCAAAGAATTCCAATGAGGGCAGAGGGAAAATTCACAAGGATTCCAAGGGGCCTTGGACGATTGAAATGGGAAGCTTGACTTCCTAGTTTCACTCAGTGGACCATCTAGATAGTTGGACATGCCAATTTTCTCTGCAATTTCATGGGTGGTGAAGTCAGAAGGAGAGTCTTTGGGAATTCCCCTGGGTAGAGACATTCTGGTGCCTTCAAGGGGTGTGGCATCAGAAACCGTGGGGTGAATTACTGTGGCTGCTTTCCTGACACTGGGTGAGTCAGGTTATCCCACAGGTTTTCCATCTCCTTAGGAAACTGCTGGCAGGTAATGTTCTGCTTAAAGCAGGACCCTTCTGCACTGTTTGTGGGCATGGGGGCTGTCGCAGCCACTCTGAAAAAGAGTCTGGTGGGTCCTCCAAAAGCTAAAAACTGAACAACCCAAGGATCCAGCAATTGCCCTCCTAGGTATTTCCCCAAAGGGCACAAAACTGCACATTCAATGGGGTATAAGCACTGTGATATTTACAGCACCATTATCAACCATAGCGAAACTATGGAGGGAGTCCCAATGTCCATTCACTGATGAGTGATTATATATATATAATATATATATATATTTTTTTTTTCCCACATCTTCTGAATGCAGTAGGAGCCGGCTTCAAAAAGAATTAAATCTTATCATCTGCAAGGATGTGGATGGATCTAGAGTGGATTTAGCTAAGCAAAATCAGTAAGAAAAGACCAACAGCCTATATCTTAACCCCTATGGAATCTCAGAAAGAAAACAGATGAAATAGTGAGGGGAGAAAGATAGGCCAATGAGGAAACAGACTCAAACTTAGATCACAAGCTGAGAGCTGCTAGAGGGCAGGGGTGTGGGAGCAAGGGATAAATGGGTGATGGCTATTAGGAAGGGCACTTGTGATGAGCTCTGGCTGTTCTATGCAGGTGAGGAATCATGAAATTCTACCCCTGAAGCAAAGGAATTAACACTGCATGAAAACGAACTGGAATTGAAGTCAATGAAGAAAAAAAGAAGACCATGATCTACTTCATGAAGAGTGAGGTAAAAATGGAGTGGTTTTCACTCTTCTGTTCTGTAGATGATCCTTTTCGAACACACTGTGGTAGGATACATGAGTTTCTGGTTGCATAAGGAGTCCTCAGAAAGCTGCCATGAAAGATTCAGATGTCAGAGCATGTCCATGTTCCATTGATATGTTACTTCCAGTTTGCCCAGGCACAAAGGTAAGTGGAGAGCAATATGGCAGAAGAGGAAAGATGTGTTAAGCATTCAGGAGGTAGCCTTCTCCCTTTCTCATGAAAGCCCTGGGCCAGTGTCAATTTAGAAGGAGGGGGGGATCCCAGGGCTTTGCAGCAGACAGGGGAGTTCCATGGCTGCCTAGAGCGAACAGGGGTCCCTGAGGAGAGCTGAGCTAGGCACTTGGCAGGCCCGAACTGCTGGTGCTGAGGTGGGTTGCCTGAGGGGCTGATGTTGATGAGGACGGGGGATCAGGTGGCACATCAGGCTCCAGGTTTGTAGCTAGGGGAGCTACAGAATGTGGGGGAGTCCTCGGTGCGGGGGGCATGCAGGTGTCTCCAGCTCTGAGGGTTCTGCGCAGCTCCAAGTGGACTGGTTTTCTGCTGGGTGGCAGGTGGACTCCTACCGTGTAGCTCCAGGGTTCCCAATCTAGAGGGCTTGGGAGACAGGCCCATGGGGAAGGAAGCCTGAAAACACAACTTAGGGTTAGGGTTATGATCTAGTGGGATGGCAGGCCTGATCTGCTGTTGCTGAGGCAGGCTCCCCTTGGGGTTGAGTTGAGGGAATGCATCTGGTGGTGCAGCAGAATGGGGGTTTGTGGCCAGGGGGGCCACTGATGGTGGGGGTAGCTTTAGGGGGGCATGCAGGTTTCTCCCTCTCTGAGGGATCTGCAGAGTTCCAAACAATACTATTCCCTTCCATGTGGTGGTCGGATTCCTGGGTGTCACTCAGGGGTCCTTAATATGGGGATTTTGGGGGCCAGACCTCTTAGGATAGATGCCTGAAAACAGGAACTAGAGTTAGGGTTAGGGCCTAGGGACATGGCAGGCCGGATCTGCCAGTGCTGAGGTGGGCTCCCCTTGGGGCTGAGTCAAGGACGAGGGCCAGGAAGTGCGTCATTCTCTGAGTTTGTGGCCAGAAGGCCACCAAATGTGGGGGTGGCCTCAGGGAGGCAAGCGGGTTTCTCCCGGTCTGAGAGTTCTGCGTAGCTCCAAAGGGCACGGTATCCCTGGGGGTGGCAGGCAGACTCCTGGGGTATGGCTCTGGGATCCCCAGTCTTGTGGGCTTGGGGGACAGAAGCCTGAAAACCCAACCTAGGGTTAGAGCTAGGGCCTAGGGGCCTAGGAGGCCTGATCCAGCAGTGGCAAGGTGGGCACTTCAGGGAGTGAGTTGCGAGAGGGTCGCTGACCCGAGCACCTGGCCCAGAGAGGGCTTTCTCACAGGGTTCGGGCGCAACTACTCAGGACCGGGCAATGCCTAGGCGGTGGCTCTGTGGGTGCTCGCCACCAGAAGTGAGTTCACCGGGGGTTTTCCGGCCAATTCACATGAGCTTTCTGCCCAAATTGATACCCATTTGGGCAGAAAGCTCGTAAGAATTGGCGGCGTTGGGTAACGATTCAGGCTACACGGGCATCCACAGTCTAGAGCACTTTTTCGCTAGGTGCTGTCGCGGACATCCGGGAACAGATGCCAGGCCAAGGAGGCTCTCCGCAGGGCCCAGAGCATGGGAGCTTTCCAGTGGCAGAGTTGAGGGAGGAGGTCCAGATGAGCGTAACCCTCTGTGTTCCAGGCCCGTGGGGTGGCATGCAGTTTTCTCCTGCTCTGAGGGTTCTGTGCAGCTCCAAACAGCCCAGTTTCTTCCTGAGTGGTGGGTGGCGTCCTGGGGTGTGGTTCAAGGTTCCCCAGTCTGGAGGGCCTGGGGGCCAGGCCTCTGGGGACAGAAGCCTGGAAGCCCAACCTAGGGTTCATTTTAGGGCTCAAGGGCACAGCGGGCAGGCTGAGGTAGGCTCCCGGAGGGGCTGAGTACAGGGTGGGGTTTGGCCTATGCTCTGAGGCGATTGGGGGCCACGCATGCGCCTGGTGTTGAGAGCGCTTTCTGGCAGGGTTCCGTCTGCGACGCCTCAGGACCCCGGGCCAGGCCCAGGTGGGTCCCCTGAAGGCCCCTCCCACCGGAAGCGAGTTCGCCGGGGGGTTCTGGTCAATTCTTATGAGCTTTCTGCTCAAATCGGTATCGATTTGGGCAGAAAGCTCATGAGAATTGGGTGGCATTGGGCGGTGATTCAGGCTGCGCACTTGCCGGGTGCTGGGAACGATTTCTCGCCAGATGCATGTTGCAACAGTCTGACTGTCCGGGACCACGGGCCAGGCCCACTTAGCTTCCCTGAGGGCCCCTGCTGAGGGGAGCTCCCTGGGACAGAGTTCAGGGAGGGTGCCAGGCTGAGCAGCAGGTGGGGGTGGCCTCAGAGGGTGCATGCTGCTTTCTCCCGCTCTGAGGATTGTACACAGCTCCAAACTCGGTTTCCTCCTGGGTAGCAGAAGGAATCCTGGGTTGTTGTTCAGCGGTCCCCAGTGTGGAGGGCTTGGGGGCCAGGCCTCTGGGGATGGAAGCCTGGATGCCCAACCTAAGTTTCAGTTTAGTGCCTAGGGGCATTGCAGGCCTGATCTGCCAGTGCTGAGGTAGTCTCTCCAGGGACCTTTAAGAGTGCAAGTCTGGCTAGTGTTCTGAGGCAATTCACATATAATGGTTCGGGGAAAATGACTTCTGGTGAGATTATTTCTCTACATGTCACAGAAATTAAAGGTAAGGTTCTATGCTTTTAAAGTGAACAGAGATCTCTTTCCAACTGGGCCAGCTGAGCTTAAGAAATATAAGCTCTATTTTAGCTGCGTTTATAGTTAGTCAAACTAGTTTCTGCTTAGTCAAGAAATAGTTCTGTTTTCAGTTTGTGGGAAAGAAGGAATTATCCTGAGAGAGATTTTCATTCAACATACTTACTCATCATGGAAATACAAAGTGGAACTCCAGTGAGATGCCACTGTACACCAAACAGAATGGCTAAAACCGAAAAGAATGACAACACCAAAGAATGACAAGGATGTACAGCAACTAGAACTCTCAGTTGTTACTGGGGGAACTGTGTAATATTACACCCTTAATAATGGACAGTTATTAGGGAAAACTGCTTAGCAGTGTATATTAAGTTAAACATATGCTTACCCTATGTCCCAGCATGTCTATTCTAGGCATATATTTCTGAGGAATGAATGTGTACATCACTAAAGGATTTCTCTAAGATTTTTTGTAGCAGCTTTATTTATTGTATCTAAAACTAGAAATGACTCCAAACTTTATTGACAAGAGAATGGTACACAAACTGAGATTTATTAGTGAATGGAATATTACATAATAGTAGGGAAAAAGGCTAAAGATATAGGAGAGTATGAATGAACCTCAAAAACACTTATAGGGACACCTGGGTGCCTAAGTGGGTTAAGCCTCTGCCTTCGGCTTAGGTCATGATCTCAGTGTCCTAGGATCAAGCCCTGCATCAGGCTCTCTGCTCAGCAGGGAGTCTGCTTCCCTCTCTCTCTCTGCCTGCCTCTCTGCCTACTTGTGATCTCTCTCTCTGTCAAATAAATAAATAAAATCTTAAAAAAAAACACTTACATTGAGTAAAAAAAATGTCAGACATAAGAGAGTATGCATACTATATGTTTCTATATGCATACTATATGTTTACTATATGTTTCCATCTACACGAAGTTCAAGAACAGGCAAAATTAATCTATAGTGATATAAAATGGAAATATTGACAGGGAAGGGACAAAAAAGAACTTCCTGGAGTTGTGGAAATGGTTTATATCTTAACCTGGGTAGTAGATACATGGATGTATATGCACATAGAAATTTCCATTGACCTATGTACTTAAGATTTGTGTATGTTTGTGTAAGTAAGTAATACCTCAAAAATAATAATAATAGTGAAGGATATGATTCCTTGCCCTCTTGGAGCTTCATGATGGGCAGGAGAGATGAACATTAACAAACTAAAGACTCAAACACATCATTAAAATTATTATAAATGCTATGTTGAAAAAGACAGTGCACTTTGAGAAAGAGTAAGAGAATACAATTTGGATTGGGCAATTATTTTCCAAATAATTCCATACTCCACTATTTTTGCCTCATATCTCTCTTGTGATCTCAGACAGTGACAGGTTTTTGCAGGCATATGAAGTGGTGGTTGAAATCCAACTGACCCTAGACTGTTCATTGGACCCCAGAAACCCTGGCTCCAAATTCATGATCATTTCCAACAGTGAGCCAGTATCTCTTTCCCAAAAGTTTAAGAAACTTGCAAATAAGAATCTTACACCAATTGCCACTGGCACATCTCCTTTCCCTGAGCCAAGGTGAGACAAGAAGGAAGGGTCACTTGACTAAGGGCTACTGTGTAGACCTTTGGAGAGAACTGGGTGAAGTGATGAACATAATTCTTTTATTAAACATGCTCATCAATACTCAAAAAAGTATTAATTTTCACTGAGTTACTTACGGAGCAATCTCTGGGAGATAACCACTTACAAGAGTGTTTATAGTGGAGGGAATGAAGTGGTCACTGATTTACCTAATAGAAAGTTATTGACTATTAATTACATTAAATGCTTAAAGAAATGAAAAGCATTACAGAATTGACATTAAAAAAAAAAAAGAAAACCTCCTTGGGATTCCTGGATGACTCAGTTGGTTAAGCGTCTGCCTCAGGCTCAGGTCATGATCCCAGGGTTCTGCCTTCTGGTCGCCCTGCTTGGGGTGTCTCTCTCTCTCTCTCTCTGACAAATAAGTAAACTCTTAAAAACTAATTTAAACTTTTAAAAAATTTAAGAAATACCTGCTAAGAGTACCTGGCTGGCTCAGTGGGTTGAGCCTCTAACTTTTTATTTCAGCTCAGGTCCTGATCTTGGGGTCGTGAGATCAGCCCATGTTCGGCTCCCACTCAGCAGGGTGTCTACTTCTCTCCCTTTCTCTCTCCTTCTGCACCTCCCTGTGTTTGCTCTCTCTCTCTCTCTCAGATAAATAAATATATCTTTAAAAAAATACCTCCTCATAAAAAGTATATGAAAAAAGAAACTAAAAGGCTAAAACTTGAGAAGGTCATATCCTTCTAAAGGGTTTGGTTAAGAGAAAAGGAAACTTAAAATTTCAGATAAAAAGTCCCAGCAGATGGGTGGTTTGGAAAATCTTGTAGGAAGGACAGATGAAGTCTGTCTAAAAAAAGGACCAAATCCAAAAATGCTAGTCTGATTACTAATGTCTGGGGTGGAAGCGGTACTGAACATTAATTAGAGGTCTATTATTGGCTAATTCAGCCTCTCATAATCTCAGCTGTTCTAAGGTGCCCCTCCACCTCTTGGATTTGGTGAGCAAATCCTGTGAATTAATCAATTCAATATAATATATCTTCAGTGCTTGCTTTAGAAATGGGTGGTGTCTTGTTTCAATTTTGTGGACCCACTGTAATTTTGTGGAATTTCTGAGGATATTGAAAAGATTGGATAACTGGAATGCATGTACAAATGTACATATATGGCTAATTATATTTATTGAGTTAAAAAGGTTACTTAACTACATCTAAATGAATACCCCTAGGGAAGCTACTGAGCCTGTTATAAGGACTTTTGGGACCAAGAAGGATGCATTCTGGGTGCTGCCATGCCTCTAAGTACCCCCTACATGTGTGAGGGCTTGTTCTTAAGCATGGTGTTAGGTAAGCAAGAGGATCCTTGTCTCTACAACCAATAATCCCAGCTAGTAATATACAAGGTCAGAACACAGTGAGCATGTGTGTCACCATAGTGATCAACTACAAAGGCCACAGAGGCCTGCTCACAAGGGAACCCTTGGGAGCAACATATCCCACTGGAATTTCTGTAGTTTCGTTGGTAGGTTTTGTTCCATTTGAGAAGGAAGCAACAGATTTCTGAATACCTCCTCTCTGTCATGTGATACTTCTGCACTCACTAGAATACCATCTATGTAATTAGAATGAAACATCCAATCAATAAGGTTGGTTACAACTATGTTTTTTTCTATTTATTGCCTGTACAATTACTATATTGCTGTCTTGGGAATCGATAAATATGGCGGAACTAAACAACTGCACAACTGACATCTTCTTTCAGATTTCCCTTGAGCTCACTGGCTCTCACATCTCGAGAGTGTACTTTCATTTTTTAGAAAGATTTTATTTATTTATTTGAGAGAGATAGCAAATACAAGCAGGGGAGCAGAAGAGGGACAGGGAGAAGCAGACTCCCCACTGAGCAGGAAGCCTGACACAGGGCTCGGTCCCAGGACCCTGAGATCATGACCCAAGCAGAAGGTAGACACTCAACCAACTGAGCCACCCAGGCACCCTGAGTGTACTTTCATTTTAATAAACTTTCCTGCTTGCACTCACTGTTGATCCACAGTGTCTGGTCTGTCCTCCAATTCTCTCTTGCAACAAGACCAGGAGCCTCCAGACACATCACTGGGATGGGCTGGTGGAGGTCTCAGGGCCGAGGTTGTCCCTAGTTCACCTGGTGACAAAATGACTCTGTATAATTGAGGTTGTTCAAGAAAGATTTCCTTAAGATGAATTTTGAGCTGTGTCTTGAAGGAAGGGTGGGGAAAATGGTTGGTAAAGAGAAAGCAAAGACAGATGGAGAGAATAGAATGAGAAGACAACGAGACCAGAGGGAAGAGTGAAGGAATCTACTGTAGGGGAATAAGAGGCCCCTCATTAAGGAGGTCTTATGGGATGCTGTTTTCCATTACTCCCAACTGGAAAACATGAGGAACATGTCTTAAGAGCAGGCATTTGAGCCAGATGGCCTTCTAAAAAATAACCCACTGTATGCTTTGGAATGTTCTAAAGTGGAAGCCCATACCCAAGAATGGATTATGAAAAACAGTATTTTGCTATTTTTAGAAGCAACCGCCCTCTTTCTCTGAGTAATAAGTCTAATGATCAGACTTATGACTCAAGAACTATAGGCAAATGAAAACTATATCAGATTAATATTTTCAAAATACTGTTCCTGTTGCATTTGCAGTTCTTCCCAGGACAACTTTACCAAAAAGGATTTTGTGAATCATGAGCACACGGTTTCATTTGCAGGTTTTAGAAAAGAAAGAGGAGTGAGGGCCTTGAGGGTGGTGATCAAAGCAGAGAACTTGCCAGCTGTTGGGCCAAGCTCTTGCAGCTACAGAATGAATTCTGATGGCTGCTGCCAGGCCCTCTGCTCCCCAAACACAGGGAACACAGCAAGAGGCCCCCCAGGGCTGCTTCAAGGACACCTGTGCCCAAGTAAGGTCCTGAGGAGATTTTGGGATGGTTATGATGCAGGGTTTTTGTCCCCTTTGTTGAAGTCCTGTCCCCCAGTGCTGCTTGATACCAGAAATTGCCACCTTTTTGGAATGTCCATAGGATCACACATCTGGATCTTGAACCAGCTAGATCCAGAATAAAGAAAGTTTGATGGGAGAAGGAAAAAAAAAGAATGGTAATGCTAATGGGTACCATTAATTTAGCTCTCACTACCTGTGCTATTGTGATACAATAAGAAATATGTATTTGGTTTTTGTT
This sequence comes from Mustela nigripes, assembly GCF_022355385.1. NCBI lineage: Eukaryota > Metazoa > Chordata > Mammalia > Carnivora > Mustelidae > Mustela > Mustela nigripes. The sequence goes on from NC_081559.1 coordinate 155,801,007, forward strand.
CCTTTTCTGACAAAGAGCTGCTAAAAACCCTTGTAATTTCCTAAGTGATAAGTGCTATAAAGGCTAGAGGGGAATCTTTTGTTATACATAACAATCCCCTTTCAACCACATCTGAGTTTATGTTAATGAAGTGATTTTTAGAAAGCCCAAGAGGATGGGGGGTGCTGGTTGCTGTGGAAACCAACCTTGTGATTAGAGGGTTGGAACTTTGAGCCCTACACAACCCCCACCTCCCAGAAGGGGAGAGAAGCTGGAGCTTGAGTTTAATCACCAATGGCCAATGATTTCATCAATCATGCCTATGCAATGAAGCCTCTGTTCAAATACCTAAGGTACAGGGTTCAGAGAGCTTCCAGCTTGCTGAACATGGAGGTGCTGGTGCAATGGTGGGCCCTGAGAGGGCGTGGAAGCTCCACACTCCTTCCCTCATACATTATCCTCTGTCTCCCTTCCATCTGGCTGTTTCTGGATTATATCCTTGTATAATAAACCAATAATCTATTAAGTAAACTTCTTCTGAGTTCAGTGAGCCACTCTAGCAAATTATCAAACCTGAGACGGCCAGCATGAGACCCTCAGATTTATAGTCCAGAGGTACTGATAACCTGCACTGCTGATTGGCATTCAAAGTGGGCTTTGAGGACAGTCTTGTGGAACTGAGCCCTTGACCTGTGAGATCTGACACTGTCTTTAGGTAAATAGAGCCAAAAGATTGGAATGGAGTTAAATTTGTAGGACACCCAGTTGGTGTCCGCTAAGAATTAGAGAACAGAAGGATTCAGTGAGTAGTAAATAAAGCAAACAGGTGTTTTCTTTTCATTTCCATATTTCTTTTAACCTTCACAAACCCCAATGGGCTGATGGAATCCTGGCAGAGGAAACTCTAGGTTGACACTCAGCAACCATTTTTCCCTTTCTTTTATCAGTGTCATAGTTATATTTTTCCCAAGAGCAGCCTCAGGAAAACCCAATGCATTCCTGCTCCAGTGAGGGGTTTGATTTGTCGCAGAGTAAACCCATCCCCTTCCGGGAGGTTGGTTCAGGAGTGTCTCCTGGAGAAGTCACTTGTAGGTAGGCTTGAACAACAGAAATTTGAGAAAGGTAAAAGGGCCCACAGTGACCCCAGGCTCCTGGTTGAAGACAGACCCAGCAGGCGACACCCCTCAAAATAGCCATTAGCCCTAACTGAACAATAGGTCACTTACAACCAGGCCCAGTTACCAAAAAGGGGGAAATCCCACAGGTCCCCATACCCACTCACGTTCTTCCTTTAAAAACAGCCCCTCCACTGGCCTCATGGCAGACAGCTTCTCCTCTATTGTCCTGCCCACTGGACAGGTTCAGTAAACTTCTTGTGAGTGGTTCAGTAAACTTCTAGCTCCTTTTTTTTTTTGGCCTCATATGACCTTTCACCACCCGTGCCACTGGATTCCCCACATTTAAGGCCCCTATCCAATCAGAGACCCCTCATCTAGAAAGTGAGTTGAGAGGAGAATGCTCCTGGAAATCTTCTTAGAATAGTTTCCTTCATCTTTGATGCTTAGATCAGCTGCCACCATACAGCTAACAGCTTGGGCAGAGCTGACATGGGGATGACAGAGCTGGGAGAAGTAAAGACCAACTTCACTGAAAGTACAATTGAATTGCTGAATCAAAAACCCCCATAACCTGAATTCTTCTGGATGTCCTGTTATGTAATATTATCAATGGCCTTACTGTTGAAGCCAGTATGAATTGGATTGTTTTGCTACTTGTGGCCAGAGAGTCCTAACTGATACACTGCTCTATTTTCCCACTTGGAAATCTTGACTCAGAGAGCTATGTAACTCAATCAAGAATTGGAAAGCAGACTTCAAAATGAGGTCTTTCGGACTCTAATAGCAAGCTCTAATCTGCTGACTAACCTGAGAATGGACCGTTCATGGCTGTGGAGGAGAGGCACAGGAACAGTGAGCTAGATCTGGTGGGGGATGGTGCTGCAACAGCAGAAGGGAGCAAATATGATTTTTCTTCCCATGTTCCTCACCACACAGAGGTAGGGCTCCGAGGCAGAGCCTCCTAATCAGCCAGAACAGCATAATACACTAGCTTAAAAACAACATCAACTCTCTCTCCCTCTCTCTCTCACACACACAAATAGCATTATCACAGTGCTTTTCTATGTACAAGGCATTTTTCTGATATACAAGTATAGCTGATCTCATTCTTTTAAGGATCCTGTTGAGGCATGTATCCCACTTTAAAGATGAGGGAACTGAGGCTCTGAAGTTACAGGGTTTGCCCAAAGTCTCTCACTTACAGGGTAGAGTGGCAGCTTAATACAAAGTCTGATTCTAAATCCATGCTCTTCCCATGTCACTGTGTTTGTCAATATGACTTGTTCTTACAGATGACATGCTTAAAACCATGTACTTTAAAAAAAATTCTTGGTTGAAGGGCTTCCAACCAAGAATTTTTTTTTAAGTACGTGGTTTCAAGCTTGTCATCTGCCCTTCAACGGACGAATGGATAAGGAAGATGTGGTCCATAGACACTATGGAGTATTATGCTTCCATCAGAAAGGATGAATACCCAACTTTTGTAGCAACATGGACAGGACTGGAAGAGATTATGCTGAGTGAAATAAGTCAAGCAGAGAGAGTCAATTATCATATGGTTTCACTTATTTGTGGAGCATAACAAATAGCATGGAGGACAAGGGGAGTTAGGAGAAGGGAGTTGAGGGAAATTGGAAGGGGAGGTGAACCATGAGAGACTATGGACTCTGAAAAACAATCTGAGGGTTTTGAAGGGGCGGGGGTGTTGGGAGGTTGGGGGAACCAGGTGGTGGGTACTAGAGAGGGCACGGATTGCATGGAGCACTGGGTGTGGTGCAAAAACAATGAATACTGTTACGGTGAAAAAAAAATTCTTGGTGACACCTTAGGGAATAGTGGCTGCATGGTTCATGTGAGGACAGAGTGAGAGGGAGGTCTGTGTACCCACCCTTCAAGAGTTCCTAAGCACACTTCAGTTCTGGAGCCAGGAATCTTTACTGTCTAGAAAGAAGCTCTTTAATGAAGGTTGGGAAACCTCAAGCAATGAGCCTTTTGCCAAACCTCCTGCAGGATTAGAATTCTGCAGTGCATTTATCTTTAATTGAAAAGCTCTTTGGAGGCACCTGGGTGGCTCAGTCCATTGAGCGTCTGACTCTTGATCTCACTTCAGGTCTTGATCTCAGGGTCGTGAGTTCAAGCCCCACATTGGGCTCCATGCTGCGTGTGGAGCCTACTTGAAAAAAAAAAAAAAAAAAAAAAAAAAACAACAACAAAGCTCTTTGCTCTCCACTAGTACCCTTAGGCCATGGAAGAAGACAATCCTAGTATCTACCTCTCTGGGTAACTGGCAAAGGAGCCATGCTGGAGGAAACCAGTGTCATAAACCAGTGACAAAATTCAAGCTGTTGGTCTCCTAATATTACTGCTTGAAGGTTCTCTTTGGTTGTTTATGAAGATGATTATAGATTGGGTTTCCTCAAGAAAGCATCCATCCACCCAGAACCACTCTGTTGTCTTCACTAGCAGCTATGCGCATTGGGAGATTCTGTGTAGAGACACTCCCTGACATTGCCCCAGGATGGCACTAAGTCCATGACTTGCCTATATGGCAAGGGTAGCAAGGGCATATTTCATGGCAATCTTGTTTGTGAACCATCAACTAGTCATCCATATTATGCCAGCACTTGGTAGAATCAGGTTGCCAAAGACCTGGTCATCAATGAGCATCCAGTCTAGTAGAGACAGGTTATGGCAGAGAGTTCTGGTTGAAATCCAATATTCACTTTTCCCTTCTAGAGAGATTGAATTTTTAAGTTGGTACATGATTACCAAGCTAAACACTGCATTTCTCAGCCTCCCCTGAAGCTAAAGATGGCCTCGTAACAAAGCTCTGGCCAGTGGGATATAAGAAATGATCTGTGCAACTTCCCTGTTGTGCCTTTAAAAAGAAACAATGTCCTTACCCTTTCCCCTTCTCTTCCCTGCCACTGCTTAGAATGCAGACATGATGACAGGAGTGTGTGTGTGTGTGTGTGTGTGTGTGTGTGTGTGTATGTATGTGTGCGTGCATGCACATATCTAGAACCATGAAGTGAAGCCATATATTAAGGATGGCAGAGCAGGGGCACCTGGCTGACTCAGTTGGTGGAGCTGGACTCTGGATCTCAGGGTTGTGAGTTCAGGCCCCAGGTTGGGTATAGAAATCACTTAAAAATGAAATCTTTGGGGAAAAAACAAAATTATGGCAGAGCAGCAACATAGGAGGAGTTCAGGCTCTGATGATGCAGCTGCCATTCTAGCCCTGGACCATCTCCCTGAACTTTTTATTCACAAGAGAATCAACTTTTCATTTAAATCACTGTTACTTAGGTCTCTTTGTTGAAGAGGCCAACTTTATATCCCAATGAATATAGTTGTGAACACAAATACCTGTAAACCAATGTCTAATAACTCTGTAGCCCCATCCATGCAATGATAAGACCTCAACAAGATGTTCTCCACTTACTCCAGCACTCAGAAGGTGTTTCACAGGGCGCCTGGGTGGCTCAATCATTAAGCATCTGTCTTCAGCTCAGGTCATGGTCCCAGCATCCTGGGATTGAGTCCCACATTAGGCTACTTGCTCTGCGGGAAGCCTGCCTCTCCCTCTCTCACTCCCCCTGCCTGTGTTCCCTCTCTCGCTGTGCCTGTCTCTCTGACAAATAAATAAATAAAATATTTTTTTTAAAAAAAAGGTGCTTCACAAGTGACCTACAACCAGTTTGTGGATATGCACACTTACTCTTTTCTTCCCTTTCTGCTCCCTGTCATCAACACTGCCTTCAGTATGGCAAGCCTTACCACAGTCACAGCCCATCACAAGAAGGCCGCCACCCAGGCCAAGAGTAGTATCTCATCCACTTCCAAACCCTTCTGGCTTCTGGGTGAAGAGAGATCCAGAAGTTCTTTGCAAAGGCCAGAAAGGACTCTCACAATTCTGGCCACTCTGTGTCAGTTGGGGCATCTGGGCAGCCATACCTAGAACCCTTCCAGATACTCATATTAGCTTTGGATTCTCCATCTTCACCATGGAGTACCCTCAGTCCAAAGGGCCAGCCCTAGAAGAACAGATACCACATTATCCCTTCTAAACTCCTCCTCCTCTTCTCCCTGCCCCCACCAAGGCTCTTCCTCCTCCATTGTTCACCAACCAAAAGTTCACAACATATGAATAAAGGCAACGAGACCCCAAGATGCATTGAGGGTGTGTGTAGGGGAAACACTGACAATAGGCGACTGAAATTAAACCATATATCAAAGGGGTGTGTGTGTGTGTGTGTGTGTGTGTGTGTGTGTGTTGAGGTTGGAGATTTTGTATCAGCAGGAGCAACCATGGAAGAAGCAGTATCTCCAGATCCAGGCCAATTATAAAGACTTCAGAGAGATTTCCAATTTTCCATCCCCTTTAAATTCTTAACAGGTAGACAGATAACAGAACCAATAGTAAGTTGATGGATAGACCAAATAGTCTGTTTTTCCTTAATCCAGTTGTTTTGGTTCATTTGTCAAGAGTTCATAAAACAAAAGTGCTTAGAGGGACCATAAATAAAATGTTGATGAATAAAGTGAAAAGCTGGGACACATATGTCCCACCCAAGGGGACTGTGGGTGCTCAGATCCCACTAACTATTACCATGTAGGAATGGGGACCCAGACCAGGTTAAATCAGACTTGCCAAAGAAAATGACCAAGACATCCTAGTTATTTATTAAGATATCCCAATTTTTAAAAATAAAGTTTTTTTTAAATATTCCAATTTTTAAAAGCTGATCCTTAACTCAAATCCTTTTAAATCACTAAGTGAGCCAAATTCATCTTTGGGCTGCATTCAGCTTGCATTCTGAATTTTGAGACCATGTTTATATCTGTACATAATGTTTTCTAAATACTTGGCTTGAGTGGGGCACTGTATTAGCTCCAGGATGTATGTGTATTTATGTGTGTGGCGAGAGGCATAAAAATAAGGTCACTCTTAGGGAATTTATAATCTATAAGAACAGATATGAAGATGTGACACAGACACGTGAAATTGTGGGGAGGAAGAAGTCCCATCTTATTAGGGGAAATCAGAGATAGCTGCCTGGAAGAAACACTACTTCCAGGAAGGAAAGCCAGAAGAAGGAGAAGAAATTCGGGAAGAGTGAGGTGGGTCAACAATACCAAATGCTACCCAGAGATTAAGGAGGACAAAATCAGGGAAATGTATTGACTTTGATGATCAGGAGGCCATAGGTCAGCAAGGTCTAGGTATTTTTAGAGGGTAATAGGACTGAAGTGGTGAAACTATAAGTGATACTATTTGTTGGAGAGACTTGACCACCACAGGAAGGAAAGAGGAAGAGAGTTCAGGGCATAGCAAGACTAGAAGAGACAGGGAGTCAATGATATTGTGGGAGGGGAACATAGGAGAGGGAGAATGGGTGATGGTGAGACAGGAAACCAAGAGTAGACTCAAGGGGTAAGAAGGAGAGGATGGAACCAAGGGTCTGGGTAGGGAGTTAACCTTTGTCAGAGAAGGAAAGCCTCTGTGAAAAGAAAGAGTCATTGCTCTGAGGACATCACAAATTACAAGACAGTCCCCAAAGGTCCCATTTCTGAAAAAACATCAGAACAGAAATCCATGTTGAAGAGTTATAAAAAAGAAAAGGGGGGGGAAGACCCTTAAAATTATTTCCATCGAAGTTCAATTAAAGGATAAAGCTTTTTGGTTGCAGGAAACATCTCTGAGAAAATAGGAACCAGTGACAAGTTTTAAACAGGGTTGGAAGCAACACAAGTCAAGATGCGAAAAATTCAGTTTGGCTACAGATGAAATCAAGAGCAGGGTTAACATTAAGTAGATCTTGGGGAATGGGAAAAATGTTCCAAGAGTCCATATTAATAGAGTGGGGTTATCTGGGAGGCAGAAAGCCAAAGACTTTCCAGTTATGAAACAGAAAAACAAAAAGATTAGGCCACTGTAGATTAATTTTAGAAAGTGGGGAAGTCTGTTGCACAGTCATCCCCTTCACATTCTCTGAGACCTTTCCAGCCATTGTGAGAACTCGGCGTCTGTTCCTCTCCCGAGCTTGCCTTTAGCTGTGCCTCCGCACTGGCTCCAAGCCTCACTCACATTGGCTGCTTCTCCTCAACCACTTCCTCGAAAACCCATAACTGCCCCCTTTGGCATGTCACTATCCCACTGACTTGGTTGCAATAGAAAGAATCAATGCTCTCATTTGTGCTACTTTCCTCGCTCATGACCTCCAACAGATTTCTGTAATTATTTCTAAAGTGCTAACATGGGCAAACATGGGCAGAAGCTTACCTAGAAATAATACCTAGCATGTGTTAGGGCACACACCTACTACGTGCCCAGCAGGGTTTCACCTACACCCATTATGGCCTTCTGTCCTGACAGTAACCCTCTGTCCAGTCTCTGCCCCTTACCCACTGTGTGACCAAAGGAAAGGTTTTTACCCCTTCAATTTCTTTCTCATGAAATGAAATAATAATAATAAAGTCTATGCCGATGAGTTGTGAAGATTAAATGAGTTTGACATATTTAGTGTGCTTAAAATAGTGTTTGGTATGCAGGGCGCCTGGGTGGTGAAGTTGATTGAGCGTTTGACTCCTGGTTTCGGCTCAGGCTGTGATCTCAGGGTCGTGGGATTGAATCCTGCATTGGGCTCTGCACTGAGCATGATGTCTGCTGAAGTTTCTCTCCCCCCCCCTTTTCTCCTCCCCCTTCTCGCTCTTTCTCTTCCTCTCTCTCTAAAATGGACAGATAAATCTTTTTTAAAAAATAGTGTTTGGTCTGCAGTAAACTCTCAACAGATATTCATTACTGTTGTTTTTAAGGAGGGGCCATTATTGTCTTTATTTTACTTGTGACATAGAGCTTTTTTAACTTATTTCCCCAGTGTCCACAGAGCCACCTGGTAAGAGGTGGAGCTGAATGATGTTAGAGTCCTTCTTTTTATACAAGAAGCCAGTTAGAATAGTGAGCTAACAGAGCACCATGCTTGAAGAAGGAAAGCTAAGTTGGCCAGTCATTAAGAGTGAGTGTCTTCTGTGTCCATCCTTAAGTCCATAGGGGGCCACCACTCTTTGCTGTTACGTGAGACACTGGCTGGAAAGTCATCTTCAGCAATGACGTAGTGGTATTTCTTGAGATAAATGAAAGCAACCCATGTCCATTAATGCATACTCCTAACATAGTAAATGATTGCAGGAATGTTCTTAGAAACACATGGCAGCTGGTGGGCTTCAGGTCCATGCTGGCTGTCAACCAAAAACGTCAGGTTTTCCTGGCATGTGACACTCCCTTCCAGGGCAGCTCACCATGCAGCTTCCTCCAGAATAAGCAGAGGAGAGAAAGAAAGTGAGTGGATGGCCTGAGAGCCACCACATTTCTTTTACCCAATATTAGAAGTAATGTCCATCCTTTCTGCCAGATTTGATCATCTAGGATTGGGTCACTAACTCCAGCCCACACTCATGGTCAAGGGGACACACAAGCATGTGAATGCCAGGAGGTACGGGCTATTTCAGAGACCGCCTATGAATGAATCTCGGATGCAAGCTGTAACTCTTACCATCCAGGTTCCCCTTTGTTTTGTTTTGTTTTTTTAACACCCTGGATACTTACTGGTCTGGTTCCCAAAGCACCTGATTACATTTGACCTTGTCCAGGTTCACTTCTTCTTACAATTTTCTTCTCTAACTTTTGTCAACACCTCAGTCTGCAGGGTTTTGTCTTACCTTTATTTGGCTGCTGTTTTTATTTTCTTTCCCAGCTCTGTGTTACTCTACCAAACTTCAAGTTTTCAGCTATTCTCTTCATCAGATGTCATTTACCCAAGGATGGAAGCATCACTGAAATGACCATTTCCTGAGCATCTACCATGTATGAGAGGTCCTGACATTAACCACTCTAACGGCCAGAATTGTTTAGAGATGAAACTCCTTTGAATCAGTGGCCCAGGGCTTCTGGATTCACATTATTGGCTCTGAGGACAAACCTACTGGAGATTTTTTTTGACTCCATTTTGTATTAAATCTGAAATCACCTGTATAAGCAGGTGGGGTAAAAACAGGCCCTTCCACTTCCTTGTTTTCCATCTTGCTTTTGAACATATGATGTACTTGAAAAAATCGGTAATGTTTGTCCTGAATTTGCTCATCTGAAAATTATTTCAGTTGAGTAATTTAATGATTGGAACATTTCAGAGCTTTTTCCAGGGCAGCAAAACTCTTAACATGGTTTATGAATTCTGCAGCACTCTCTGGCTGACTGTTCCCAGCTGTCTCTCCATAACACCACAGATCTGGCCTCATGAAGGAGTTTTCATACCCTTTATTTTCTTAAAATGTTTTCCATTTGATCTTAGGATTAGGTCCTGATCATCGTAAAATAACAGAGACAGAAATGACCCTAGGTGGGTAAAAATTACAGTAAAAATTTTCTTAGTCATCATTGGATGGAAGAGTCCTGAAGCCCAGAGTCTGGGAATATCCAAAACACCTTCAGAAGACCTGACAGGATTCTGTTGAGCAAGATGATTAACGGAGAAGAAGCCACAGGAACAAAGGCTGTAGTGGATATTACCATGACTTTCCACTGGCTTCTTAGGGATGAAGAAATAGCAAATAGTCATTTGTGAATAACGCATGAATCTGAAGAAGACAATTCTTAGATAAATTCAGAGCATCGGAATTCTGAGAGTCCATATCATGTCAGCTCCCAAGAGTACTCTTCCGATAAGGCTCTCACTGACAGATCAGCTTCATCGGGCACAATGAGAGTTAATGCTCCCTCACCCTCAACAAATGCTTCCTTCCTTCCTGTTCTCTCCCTCATTCTAAGCATTTGCCATGGTTCTTTCATATTCTCAACAGGATTTTATTCAAAAAGCTGTGAGCATTACTAGCCTGAAGCTGTTTTGAAAAGCTGGACATATGTCAAGAAGAAAACTATTCAGGGCAGGGTCACAGAAAATACATACCCAAGTGATTTCATTCCTAGCTCCATCACATGGTGTTGTCCTTGGCTGAAATGTGGTGCTTAATATTCCCTTGAAATTCTGAAATAGCTAGAAGCTTCTTAAAGGGTTGAGGTTTGTGGCAACGAGTTTTGCTTAGATTTTTAAATTGTTGTTCCATTTTGGCAGAAAGTTATTTTTAGCTCATTCTTTTGTATTCTTGATCAATAATGTCTAATCTTGAGCAAGGAGAGGCTCCTCAAATTAAGTCACAGATCAGTTAAGGCTAAAATGAGAATTCTAGTCTTTAATAGTCTAGTCTCTAATAGTTTTTGACAAGGGGGACATGGATTTTGGTTTATATGGTTAACAGGCAACAACCTTGAGCTTAGGTGAATTGAGGCAACTTGCTCTGCTAAAAAGAACAGAGAACCAAACTTTCAGAAGGTCTTGGAACTCTTCAGTTTAATTCAACATTTACCAAGAACTTGTTTGCTTGAAGATTCTTTGCTGTCAGTAGAATCACAATAATAATAAGACTGTGGTCTCTTGTCCTAAAGGATCTGAGAATGTGTGCTGTGTCGAGTGGGGGAGGAAAACACATGAAAAAATCGTAAAAACAAGACTTGATACTCTATAGAGAGACATCCTTCTAGACAAGTAAGATAAATACATATCTGCTGAACATGAGGCAGGACATATATAAAATGGTAACAAGTCATGTTTTAAATTCTACTTTGTTTTTATTTTTCCCTTTATTTTCACATGTAATATCATAATCTTATTCCCACCTTCTTTTTTCTATTGTTCCTTCTAACATCTATTATTCTATCTATACATTCTTTTTTAAAGGTGTTTATTTTAATTCTAGTTAGTTAATATACAGTGTAATATTAGTTTCAGGTGTACAATGCAGTGATTCAACACTTCCATACATCACCCAGTGCCCATCACAAGAGCCCTCCTTAGTCCCCATCACCTATCACCCATTTCTCCACCTACCTCCACTCTGAGAACCATCAGTGTGTTCTCTATAGATAAGAATCTTTCCTGGTTTCCCTTTCTGTTTCCCCCTTTGCTCATTTGTTTCTTAAATTCGACAGATGAGTGAAGTCATATGGCATTTATCTTTCTGTAACTGACTTATTTTGCTTAGCATAATATTCTCTAGCTCCATCCACATCGTTGTAAATGGCAAGATTTCATTCTTTTTTATGGCTGAATAATATTCCTTTGTGTTTATATATACACCACATTTTCTTTATCCATGCATCAGCTGATAGACACTGGGGCTCTTTCCATAATTTGCCTATTATTGATAATGCTGTTATAAACATCAGGGTGCATGTATCCCTTTGAATTAGTATTTTTGTATTCTTCAGATAAATGCTGGTAGTGCAGTTGCTGGATCATAGGGTAGCTCTGTTTTTAACCTTCTGAAACTGTTCTCCAGAGTGGCTGTATCAGTTTGCATTCCCACCAACAGTACAAGAGGTTTCCTTCCTCTCTATAGCCTCACTAACACATGTGGTTTCCTGTGTTTTTTTATTTTAGCCATTCTGACAGGTGTAAGGGGATATCTCATTGTAGTTTTGATTTGAATTTCCCTGATGATGCATGGTTGAGCATCTTTTCATGTGTCTGTTGGCCATCTGGATGTCTTCTTCAGAAAAATGTCTGTTCATGCCTTCTGCCCATTTTTATTTGGATTATTTGTTTTTTGGGGGGATTGTTGAGTTTTATCAGTCCTTTATATTCTTTGGAACTAACCCTTTATCAGATATGTCATTTGCAAATAACTTCTTCCATTTTGTAGATTGCCTTTTAATTTTATTGATTGTTCCCTTCACTGTGCAGAAGCTTTTTATTCTGATGTAGTCCCAATAGTTCATTTTTGCTTTGCTTCCCTTGCTTCAGGACACATACCTAGAAAGAGGTTGTTACAGCAGATGTTGCAGAGGTTACTGCATTTGCTCTCCTCTAGGATTTTTACGGTTTCAGGTCTCACATTTAAGTCATTAATCCATAAAGACCTAAAATACCTTCAAAGTGTATGATATGGAAATCAATGAAATTCAAAGTTCTGCAAGTACATAATTCAGTGAGTGAATCAAATTATGTGCTCTATTATATCTCTGTGTGGGGGGAAAAAACAGGAATAGTTGTCTGAAGACACTATAATTGGTGAGATCTACCCCTACCTCTAAAATCCTCAAAGGAATTCTAAAATATGGGCCTTGAGATCCTTTCTGGACACTGGGAATCATTAGACCATAATGCCCAGTAAAAATGAGGACAAACAACCATGATGTTTCCCCCAAAACATCCCCATTCCTAGGCTGAGAAGCCATATGAAAGTTCAGTCCCAATATTGTGTTCAGTCTCCCAAGGGGTCCCACAAAACACCCCAGGGACAGAAGTCTGGACAACCGGCCATCAGGACCTTAGCCCGTGTTCCAACAAGTAGAAGGAGAGCCCAGGGTATAAGGAAAGCTAGGACGATTCCAGATACTGAAAATGAAGGTGCTTCAAACCCGCAGAGAAGAGAAAACTATTTTTTGTCCTGCCACAGACTGGATTTTCTCCCCTGACTAGTTTTTCCTCCATGGCCATCCCCGTCTCTGAATTCTGCCCATCCTGTTCAATGCACATATCAATCTCTCCATTCTTTGAGCAGCTGAGCAGCTAACTCTCTTCTGTGTCCTGGACATAGATCTTGGCTCTGCAACCAGGTACTAAGCTAAGCCATTCATGCATTCAAAAATGGAGCATCTATTACAGACCAGGCATTGTGCTCGGTGCTGGACACAGCAGTGAACAAGGTCTCTGCCCCTAAAGAAGCAGGCTAATAAAGGACACAATTACTACACCATGAAGAGCACTAAGAAGGAAATTAACACTAAGGTGTTATGATAGAAAGTAATGGGCAGGGCATCTCAGAGGAGGCAACCTTTACACTGAGACCCAAAGCAAGAGCAAAGGTCAGCCACACAAAAGGGGTAGAGGTGGGAGAACATTCCAGGCAGAGGCACATGTAAAGGAACCGAGGTAGGAGTGTGACCTCCTCAAGGAAGTGCAGATGGTCAGTGTGACTAAAGCATGGTGAGCAAGAGGGAGGAGGCAGGAGATGAAGCTGGAGGCTTGGGGCGGGGGGCAGACCCGGCTGGCCTATAGATGGACCCGACCTTATACTTCATTCCTTCAACAGTGTGTGCTCAGTCCAGGGCTTCCTTCAGTGATTCCCTTAACTCCAAGAATGGACCTTTGCTTAGGGTGAACTTTCAGCAAATACCCAACAGTTGAACTGTGAGGACAGGTAGGTGCTAGCGTGTTCTCCAGGAACATTTAAGTTCGATTCTTGTAGCAAATTTCAATTATACAATACAGGCTTATCAAACTAATTTGCTTCTCAGAGGTGTTCCAGCAGTGTGGTACAAGTCTGGAGGATCTTATCCCGGCTCGTTATCCACAAGCTGTGCACTGTGAGGTAAATCCTCTCACCCCCTGAGCCTCGGATCCCCGTCCTGTAAGAAGAGCCTAATAAGGGTACTTTCTCCCAGAGCTTCTGTGAGAATTAAGTAGTACAATGCATGAAAGCCCTTTGCACAGAGCCTGGCACATGATGAGCCCTTAATAAATGATTAGCTCTTGTTATTTTATTATTAGCCTTAGTGTTATCAACCATGGTCCTTCAAATACGCCACATTTCCCAATTCCATCCTTACCTTTCCTATTTGGAGAAATCCTGGGCCCCAGTTGGGTGCCATGGCCCCAGGATGGCTTCTCAGACACCTTGAGTGGAAGCGATGACTCACCCCACTCTCTGTGGGGATGTGTATGCTCTGCGTTGGGGACACTCAACGCTTACCATGGTGTATGGCAGTCATCTGTCTTCCCTGCGGGCTGTGGGGTCCATGAGAATGGAGGCAGTGCCTTTGTGTAATAACTGTCAATTCAAGGTTCACCTTTTCTCACATTTTAATGTCTCTGAACATGGGGATGCATCTTAATGGACAGGGCTCTTTCTTAGCACATAAAATAACGGTATGTCTTAAAATAAATGGCACCTCACGTTAGATAAATATGCTAGCTTCGGGCTTTAGAGAAAGACTGCCGGGGTCTCATACTTGGTATGTGACCTTGTATGAATTACAGAACCTTTTGATCCCTACACTAGAATAACAACTGTATCTCCCTCATCCAGGAGTTGGAAGGATTCCATGACTTAATACATTGTAAGGCGTTTAGAATAGTACTTGGCACATTTTAGTGTTTTCGTTGTAGAATCATTAGCTACGGTCACTTGTGTTCCTTGCTGGCCAGACAGGGGCTCCATAAAGACGGGATGAATAAGTAAAAGGGCAAGCTAACCTGGACAGCCATGGGAGCACAGACCCAGCTCTGCACCCCAACTGGCTGCCTCTGCCCCCACATTTGGGATCACACCTCCAGTCAGCGACCTAGACAACAGGGGCTCTAAAGCTGGGTGGATCCGATCCAAAAGAGCTCCGACAGACAGAGAGTCTTTTCTTCGGGGCTTGACACCTGCGCCCACCCCGCCCCCCGAATTTCAGAGCCTCACCATGCAGGGGTCTGACATCCTTTGTATCTGTCTTTCTGCCTTCCTTCTCTTCTCCAACAGCTATCAGACTTCTGTTATGCTCTGGGGTCCCCCTGCCTCCTCTTCTTATCCCTCACAGGGCTGTCCTCCTACGAGTCTCTTCCTTGTCTAATTCCACCTTGGCCTCTGCTTCATGGAAGGTCTCCGGGAGAGCACACTCGTGCCTCCCTGGACCCAAGCGACATTTGTGCCTTTCCTGCCTAGACAAGCATGGTTTGGGCCACCAGAGGACAAGAAGCTGAGCTGAGAGGATGTGGACTAGCCCGGGGAGAATGCCAACCCACTGGAAGGCTTATCTCCATGCCATTCCGCACAGGCTAGGCCAGGATTTTAGCAAGAATCTACAATGCCACGTTTGCTTCCTGAGGAAAATCCCTTCTCACAATGGAGGCCCCAGGAAGGCTGTCCAAAACCCCCCTTTGAAAGGCAAAACTAAGTAGGGAAGCTCGGCCACAGCCTCTGTCCTCCTGCCTTGTGTGGACCTGGAAACCTCGAGAATAATCCCCTGCTGCTTCTTGTCCTCCACCAACCAGGCCATGCCTCCCTTGGGTTGTATCTGAGCAGAGCCTCCAGAAATTCTGTCATGGGGATCTTTTCTTGGCCAGGAGCCCAAGAGGGCCAGTTTTACATTCTGTTACCAAGAATAGATTGTTTCCTCCTCCCTCTCCTGTGCTTAATTCAAGAGTAACTAAAAATGCTAGGTAAACACACACGCTATTTTTATCTGCAGCTCACATGAGTACACCCTCCTCCACTTCCAAATGTAGCTTTTCAAATCCTGGACTAACACATCAGACCCTTGTGATGGAAACACTGAAAATGCTTTCTCTGCGTCAGACGAACACTTGCTCCTTTGACCTTTCCCTTCTTTGCTTGTCCTTCTTGTCTCACGGCCCACTCCGCTGCCTCTCTCGGGATGACGACCACAGGAAGAAAGGAGGCTCTGTTTTCCGTCCAAAGAAACCAATGCCTGTTTGTCGACAGATAATGCACGAGGCCTCAAGGATGGCTTCTGCCTACACGAGTGACTTATTAGGCCTGGACTAGAAGTATCTACCATCTCATGAGGCCTCTGTGCCTGAAGAGCCCGGGTGGCTTACCAACAACTAACACGTAGCAGGTGCTCAGGAAATCATTCTGAAATGCCAAACAGAGCCTGTGCCCTGCGAGTATGGAAAAATGGAAAACTGGTAAAACGGAAAGTAATTGTTTGTTTTATTAAAAAAAAAGTCCTTTGTTATTTACATGGTTGGTAATGTTTCTTTACATAGCCAACTCTCCAAGCAGAGACACGAGAGGGTCACTTTAGGCAGACATGCCTTTTTAGAGTAATATTTGAGAGATTAATCTATGGTGAAAAGTGAGACATTGGTGCTCCCTGCCCAGTTCTGGCCTATGGACTGGGCTGCTCTGTTACAGCTGAATCTGCTTCTCTCTTCTCAGCTTCTCTGTTGGGTTCTCCGGCTCCCATGTGACGGCAGAGTCACCTGGGTCTGGCCCCTCCAGGCTGCTCTTAGTTGAAGGGTCTCTGTGGGCCAGGGAAGGGCTCTCCTGCCAGTGCCAATGCCCCTAACCCTTCCCTGATCTCTGGGTCAGGGTCCATGTTTGCACCTGGGAAGGGGTCTCTGCAGGGCTGATTAGGATTAAAGGTGCTCAGAAGGTTGGAAGGACTGGGGAGCCAAGGTTCTGAAGAAGAACACTGATTCAGACCCTAAAAATGACCACATTCCTCACATAGTCAGTCACCCCGGTACTGACTATGCCCTCTAGGGACTGTCTGAAATAAGTGTTCTCCGCTGGGGTCACACATTAAGATTCGCTCAGAGAGAGTGTTTTTAAATACTGAAGTTACGGCCCTCTGCCCAGAGATCCTAGTTAATTTGGAGATGGGGCCCCAGAATGAGTATCATTTTATTGAAATTCAATTAATCAACATATACTATATTAGTAGTTTCAGAGGTGTTCAGTGATTCATCAGTCACATATCACACCCCGTGCTCATCCCATCCTGTGCCCTCCTTAATGCCCATCACCCACTTACCCCACCGCCCCATACCTCCCCTCCAGCAACTGTCAGTTTGTGTCCTATAGTTAAGGGTCTCTTACATTTGTGTCCCTCTCTGATTTCATCTTATTTTATTTTTTCCTCCCTTCCCCTATGATCCTCTGTTTTGTTTCTCAAATTCCACATATCCATGAGATCACATGATGATTGTCTTTCTCTGACTGTTATTTCACTTAGCTTTTAATACCCTCTAGTTCCATCCACATCATTGCAAATGGCAATATTTCATTTTTGATGACTGTGTAAGGTCCCATCATGTGTGTGTGTGTGTGTATCACACCTTCTTTATCCATTCATCTGCCAATGGACATCTGGGCTCTTTGTATAGTTTGGTGATTGTGGACATTGCTGCTATAAACGTTGGGGTGCAGGTACCTCTTTCTCTATGTATCCTTTGGATGAACACCTAGTAGTGCAACTGTTGGATCATAGGTTAGTTCTATCTTCAACTTTTTGAGGAACCTCCATCCTGTTTCCCAGAGTGCATACACCAGCTTGCATTCCCAACAGTGTAGGAGGGTTCCCCTTTCTCCGCATCCTCACCAACATCTGTCATTTCCTGACTTGTTAATTTTAACCACAGAATGAGTATTTTTGAAAAACTGCCCCAGGTGATTTTAACATGCATCCACTGAGAAGCCCTGTAGTAGACAGCTGGTCATCCAACAGCTGACCACACTTCTTGGGACTCAGCCAGAAAGAGACAGGCTTTTGTTAGGAGAAATTTAGGAGCAGTGCCAGTACATGTGGTATTTAGGGAACAAACAGATCCACTGTATGGATATCTTCACATGTGTGTAAAATGTATATTTAAGTGTATACAATGTGTGTGACACATATGGATATAAGCAAAATAAAAAATAGCATTAGTCTTGAGATAGTCTCCTCCTGAGATAACTCTGAGATTTGAATTCTATTTTCTTTTTTTTTTAATCCCCTGTTACTATTTTAAAACATTGATATCATGGACAAACAGAGTAGGATTCCATTTATATAAGGTCCCTAGAATAATCAAATTCAGAGACCAAAGTTAGAATAGTGGTTACCACAGGCTCAGGGGAGGAAGGGAGTGGGGACTTACCGTTTCATGGGTAGAGTTTCATTTGGGAAGATGGAAATGTTCTGGAGATGGACGTTGGTGATGGTTGCACAACCATGTGGATTCAATTAATGCAAATGAACTGTACACTGAAAAATAATTCAAATGATTTTTAAGAAGTTGAATTGTAAGATATTTTATCTTTTCAGATGACTTTTAATGTTCCAAGTTTAGCAAGCTCCCATGATGCATATAGCATTGCACAGAATCCTGGGAGTGAATCGGTTCCTTCTTGTATTAGACACATCAGAGGTCATCTCAGTTTCCTGTCTGTGGGTCGTTTAGACCCTGCAGCAATACCTAGAGATCTCCATTCTTAATTTACTGCTCCCCAGAAACCTCTCATACATTCCACAGAGCTGCTCATAAAAGCTACCGCCTATTCCTCCCTGCTTTACCACTGAGACTCTTAGTCTCACAGCTATTTCTTAACCATGCAGAAATCCTCAGGGGATTTTTAATTCACAGACCAGCCAGCTCCGAAGACCTTTGCATGGAGCATCAGGGTTTGTATGTAGAGGGAAGAAGGGTGGTGAAGTGGGAGTTTAAGGTGTCTTTGAGGATGTGGTAGGTGAACACAAAGAATGAATTTGATCCAGTTTTGTTAAGTGGGTGGCACTTAAGTGACTATAGTGTAAGTGGTCAAGATGAACCAACTATTTCACTCATGTGTTCTTCAGAAAACTATGGAGGAGGCACTATGGGCCAAGACTTGCCACACTGACATTGAAAGGATTCTGAGAGATCCCACACTAGTTGCAGAGGTCAAATGGACTCTAATTGTAGAACATGAGAAGCACCGTATCCAAGGTTCAAATACCATTCTTTTTGTTGCAAGGGCCAGCAATCCATTGAGTTTTAAGTAAAAAAGGAATGTACTGGCTCACAAGATAGAAAACTCCAGGATAAGTTTGCCTTCAAACACATCTGGATTTTGGTACTCAACATCTTTCATATTTTCTCCTCTTTGCTATTGACCCTCTATGGTCCTCATTCAAGGGCAGGCTCACCTTTTGTGGTGATCAGAATGCTCTAAGTTTGCTTCCTCCTAGTTTAGCAAATTCCACTTAAAGAGAGCTATTTTTAAGAGTTTCAACTAGAATTCTAGAAGTTTTAGTGAGATAAAATGCCTATCTCTAATGCTGGAAGAATGAGGAAACGGGGTTGGCTCTACCCAGACGATACAGGTAGGTGAGGGGTGGAGGAAGTGTTTCCCAGTAGAAATAGAACTACTTGAACCAGAGGAGAAAATGGATCCTGGCCAAACAGGGTTGTTGTATTACTGAAATAATTGTATTCAGGAGTATTACTGAAATAATGTTACTGAAATTTTCTCACCCCAGCATGGAAGTTTAGATGAGGTAATGGCCTAGCCTCCAGCAGGAAATCAGAGAAGGTTTCCCAAAGGGACCAGTATTTAATCTGGTCTTTAAGACCTTAAGAATGGGTAAGATCTGGTTGTGGAAGAGAAAGAATGTTGAGAGAAAGGGCCCACCCCAGGGAAAAAAAATAGTAAGAAAAATATGAATACTAATCAATGATTTTAGATGAGAAGGTTCTGTGTGATCAGCCCATTATTAGGTGGTACAAGTTGGTCTAGAGAGAACAACACTGAATTGAGGCAGGATAGACCCCTGAACCTACCCCAGCAGACTTGCCTTGGGACTACTTTGGTCTTTCAATAATGATAATGGGATTTCTTGAAAATAAGCAGGGCAAGCAATGATGCATTTTTATGTGCCGTAAATGTCACATCATAGCCACTCTTTGTCAAAAACACACAAGTAGGGACACCAGAGTGGCTGAGTCAGTTGAGTGTCCAACTCTTGGTTTCAGCTCAGGTAATGATCTCAGGGTCCCAAATTGAGTCCCATGTCAGGCTCTCTGCTCAGCAGGAAGTCTACTTGGGATTCTCTCTCTCTTTCTCTCTTTCCCTCCCCTGGCCCCTCCCCTGCTTGCCCGTGTATTCTCTTTCTCTGTCTCAAACAAATAAATCTTGGGGCACCTGAGTGGCTCAGTCAGTTGGGTATCTGCCTTTGCCTCAGGCCATGATCTTGGGGTCCTGAGATCAAGCCCCACATCAGGCTCCCTGCTCAGCAGGGTCTGCTTCTCCCTCTCCTTCTGCTCCTCCCTCCACTTGTGTTCTCTCTCTCTCTCTCTTTCTATCTCAAATAAATAAATAAAATCTTTTTTTAAAAAAAATAAGCAAATATTTTAAAAAGAAAACCACACAAGCAAAATACCAATAAGAGTTACTAAGACTATTCTTTGGGTTGGGGTATAATTTGTGAAGTAATTTTTGCTTTCGGTGCTCTTGGATTTTTGTTTTATTTGTCTTTTAATGTACAGTGTGACAATGGAGAACCTTACCCATTATGAGACTTTCAATGAGCCTCATGTGAAAAAACAGGTAAAAGAGTCTGAAGCACAAGATATTATACAAGAAAGCAATACTGTGATCTTAAGAGTTTGGATATTTTCTTTTGTTTTACTTTCCTGCCTATAAAAATATAATAGAAATCCACAAAAAGGATTTTTTATGAAAAATAGAACCTATGGCTTCAGCTGCCATTATAAGAGCACCTTTTCAGATACAAGTTCTTTTTCAGACAATTCTTGAAAATTCTGAATGGTTTTGTAATGTTGAATGTTTTCAAGGATCAAAGCATGAGCCAGAGACAATGGTTCCAGACCTAAATATCCTTCCAAATGCCTGAGGTTCTCTTATTCAACCTGAATGGTCCTGAAAGCAGTGAATTTTTATTTTATTGTAGATGTCTCCTTACAGATCAGCTCTATATGGGAGGCGATTCTGATCAAGGGTAAGTAACCATTGTTATTAACCAGATCCTCCCTCAACAAATGCAAAGAAGCAGGAAGCAGAGCCAAAGAGCCCAAGAAACAAAAACCACAGTCAACATTCTTGATTTTTGTCACTACTTCTTCTGTTAAATATACAGCAACCAATCTTTATTAACATACATGTAAGGAAAACATGTGCAGAACATAAGCATAGTAGGTAATAAGTAAATCTGGTCATGGGTTGGTTTATGCACCAAAATTTGTGAAAATTGGCCTGTGTGGCCTGTGGTAGGTTTTTGCCATTTCCAAGTGGGAGAACCTCAAATGAAGAGTGTTATGAGCCACAGTGAGCTAAAGAAGGCTAATAACACAAAGAGTTTCTGTTCACATCAAAGGACAAGGGTCCCATTTTATTTTTTTCCTACAACTTCACTTTGTTCTTTTTTCCAACAAATGTTTTAAAATTAGTGCAATACCAAGAGACATGAAGAAGGAGACACAGGACAAAATTAGGAAAGTATAAATGGAATCCAGGAAGTTCTGTGGTGGATGACTGATAAATCTTGATAAGGAGAAAATGAACAGAATATTTCATCAGTCCATCTCTCCCTAAAGGGAAAAAACACATACATTTTTTTGTTTTGGATACATAGCTAAAGCTTTTGCAGAGGGGAAAGTGTCATGGGAAAATGGGAAATGTCTCTAATGTCTATAGCACACAGAATATCAAAGAGTAACAAAATATTAAAAGGCAAGAGATTATATCTGTAAAAAATTGTAATGCACATGTTGCATTAAAAAAAGTAAAATTACAGGACTAAATGGTTGTGTTACTGAAATAGTACTCAATATATAAACTCAAGCATTCCTTTTCAAATTCAGTTTTTCAGAGGTTGGGCTTCAGATGCCTGAGCGCTTTCGACATTATCTTTGCCTCCATTCTTCTTTATTCGGATAAACACAACTGCTAAAATTATACCTAAAAGACAAAACACAGGGTCAAAGAGATGGAATCTTAAAATGTCCTATCACATTCATTTATAAAGTAGTACTCTTGTAGGAAAAAATGACTCATATGACTTCATTTCTTTTTGTGGTTCAACAAAGTTTTGTCGTCCTGGTGAAAAAGGCATTCTAGGCATTGGCTTTCTTGGATTCATAAGTTTGTCATTTGTCTTATTGTAAGTAAGTATGTATCAACTCCCTAATCATATATAAGCTGTTAGCTCTCACTGGGTCTTTGCCAAGGAATATAGGACCTAATGCATACTGAAGACGAAGTGTGTAAGCATCTGAATGAGTTCCTGACCTTTTGACATATTCAATAAAGTCTATTCCAGTCCTTCCTCTTCTCTAGAGGAAAGAGTCCATCAGAACAACCAGAAAGCTGATCTCTGACCTGTTCACCTACCTAAAGCTTAGGTGTGTCCACACCAGATTCCATGTTATCTTTGGGGCCTTCCTCATGGCTCCAATTCTAGTAGACTCCCTAACCTTTCTGGTTTTTCTTATCTCTCAACTCCTACAAAATTACGTTGTGCATTTTAGCACTAACTCTGTACTATAAACCAGAGTTTATGGTTTATATGGAAAATATTGGTTTTTTCAATAGAAAATATGGAAAGGGAGATGTTTTATGGAACCAATATGGAAACCAATATGGAAAAGGGGAGTTGTTTTAAGGAAATAAACCTGGCAGTAAATTTACAGGAGGAATCATGGCAGAAGAGACTGGATGCTCAGAGACTAATGAAGAATCTTGCACTAAGGGGTGCCTGGGTGGCTCAGTCAGTTAAGCATCTGTCTTTGGCTGAGGTCATGACCTCCAGGTCTTGGGATCAAGCCCCTTGTTGTGCTTCCCACCCAGCAGGGAGTCTGCTTCTGCCCATCTCCCCATTTGTGCTCTTCTTCTGTCTCTCTCTCTCAAGTGAATAAATAAAATCTTTCAAAAAAAATTTTTAAAAAAGAATCTTCCACTTATCCCAAACCTATTTGGAAAAAGTAAGGTATGGAACTGTAAGATCCTATTCTATTTTTAGATATCCCCAGACTCATTCAATTCTTAATGTGTGGCAAAATTATGGGATTAAACTGTCATGGGAGAAAATTATTTGGTTCATAAACTCAAAAATCCTTTTAAGATGGGAGGGTAGACAGAGGAAGAAAAAGCACAGAAGCCAGAAGGGAGCTTGGTAAATGAGTCGTAACTCAAAAGTCCAGCTCAATTAGTATAAAAGGTGTATACCAGCCTGTGGTCAGGAAGGAAAGATGATCCCCGTGCACATGTGAGGATGGGTTGTGGCTATGTCACATAGTTCTTTCCCTGTCACAATAATGAGGAATTTGGATGGAATGGTATAAGGAAATGAGATCTCTTTTAGCCAGTGAATCAGAGTCCAATGTGACAGATTGGGTCATGGCTGAAAAGACCAGATGCCAGGAAAAAAATGAATAGTTCTTAGAAGAATCCCAGCCCTCCTTTTAAAAGAGAAAGGATGTGAACTGGTGTAAAACCCTTCAGTCAAGTGGATCCAACATGATGAAGGATCTATCCCTAATATTTAACTTACGGTGAGGACAACAGCTGAAAGAGGACGATTACCACAGTAAGCCCCGAAAAAAAGAAGATGTCTAGAAATGGGGAATCTGATGCCTAGTCTGGCCAGGAGGCTAAGGCAGAGTAAGGCCTGAGATAAGCTAGAATTGTTCTGGAGTAATAAAGAATCAGAGTCTACAGTCATGAAAATACGCAAAGGGAAATTCTGTAACATTTCAGGCATGTGAGCATCTCCACTGGAAGGCTGATTCCACCTAGTCCAACAATGGCAGACTAGACTGCGAGTTCTGTGAATGTAGGATCTGGTATGTCTTGCCCATCACTGTATCCCCCATATTGAGCATAGGGCCTGACATATCAGGGGCACCGCTACTGCATTTCTTTCTCCTTCATCAAAAAACCTTGGGGCGCCTGGGTGGCTCAGCGGATTAAAGCCTCTGCCTTCGGCCCAGGTCATGATCCCAGGACCCTGGGATCGAGCCCCGCATCGGGCTCTCTGCTCAGTGCAGAGCCTGCTTCTCTCTCTCTCTCTCTCTGCCTGCCTCTCTGCCTACTTGTGTTCTCTGTCAAATAAATAAATGAAATCTTTAAAAAAACAAACAAAAAACAAAACAAAACAAAAAAAAAACCTTGGTAACTAGACCCAAAATATAACAATTTATGCTTTAAAGCCTCTTGTGTTATATCTCCCAAACTAACCAACAAGTCAGTGATAAGTAAAATGCTGTACAAAGGCAGCAGCTCTCAACTGGGAAAGTCTGATAGTTTGCTAGTGATCTCTATTCCTTGCTTTGCACAGATTGCCAGTGAGCAGCCACCAGACAGGACCTGAAGAGAGATCCTGAGGTAAGGGTTTCAAAGGCCCAGAGCAGGAATCCTTGAATCTGAGAAATTATACTCACCAATAACCAAAAATGTAGTCAGGAGTATACCAACTGCCATGCCCACGGTGGGCATCCCAGAGTGGTGACCTGCTGGCAGGAAACAGCTTCCGTCCACACACTTGCAGAAAGTAACTGAAAAGCAGAATAGTATTCGGTGACACACCTTTTCAAGTAAACAGTTACAGAATTCCTTATCAAAGACAAGAATTCTCCCAATTCTTGGGAAAGTTCCTACCTGGTAAAGAGACTACTCTTTCCAAGGGTGGCCGACCTCCATCCTTGATGCGAATTGGGACATTGTAAACTCTCTCCTCAAAGTTTGTGTGCTTGGTGGCAAGTCTGGCATGTGTTCCTGTCAGAATAGGGGGAAAAAATGAATGACATGAAAACACAGCCTCGGAACCATCTATTAACAGGAATAAAGCTCATCTTTGCATACATAGTAAGGTTGATCAGGAAATGATTCAATATAAGTTTGAGTTAAACTACAAAAAGAATGACCACTCTATGTGTACCTTCCCTAAGGTCAAACAGGATGCTAACGCATCCTGTGATCTGATCATGATTTCTCTATAGAATGAATACTACTGAATATAGCTGGTTATCATTATTCCATATAGTGATGTTCTGTAAAGTTAAACCGAGTTTAACACTGAATTACAGAAAAAATATTTGAAGAAATAATCGCTAATTGTTTTTCCAAATTTGATGAAAACTCTAAATCCTCAGTTCAAAGAAAATTAGGAAATCCCAGGAAAAAGAAAGACAAACAAAACTACACTAAAGCACATAATAATCAAATTGCTTAAAACTAGTGGAAAAGAAAATCTTAAATTTAAGGGGAAAAAAAGAACAATGCAATCCAAAACACAGTAGAAAAAATATCTTTAAAGTATGAGAGACAAAAAAGTCCTAATAAATTTAAAAGTGTTTCAGTCAAATGTTCTCTGGTCACTATGAAATTAAGTTAGAAATCAATAATTAGAAAGATGTGGGAAATCCCCATATATTTGGAAACTGTATAATATGCTTTTTTGTAATATTTTATTTATTTATTTGACAGAGATCACAAGTAGGCAGAGAGGCAGGCAGAGAGAGAGGAGGAAGCAGACCCCTGCTGAGCAGAGAGCCCGATGTGGGGCTCTATCCCAGGACCCTGGGATCATGACCTGAGCCAAAGGCAGAGGCTTTAACCCACTGAGCCACCTAGGTGCCCCTATAATACACTTCTAAATGACCCAGGCGTCACAAAAAATATATAAAAGGAAGATAAAAAGAATTTTGAACTGAAAGAAAATGAAAACACAATACATCAAACCTTGTGGAACACAACTAACGTGACACTAAGAGAAAAATTTATTACACCAAATATCCATGTTAACAAAGCAAAAATTTCCAAATTAACTTCCATAGCTCCCACTTAATAAAAATGGAACAAGAACAACAAATCAAATACAAAATAAGAAGAATGAAGGACATAATAAAGATCTGAGCACTGAAATACAAAACAAAAAATAGAGAAAAATATATGAAATCAAAAGCTTGTTCTTTGTGAATATCAATAAAATTAATAACCTCCAGCCAGATTGATCTGGAAAAAAAGAGACAATTTTTCAATATCAGAATGATGTGATGATATCACTACATATTCTGTAGATACTAAAAGAATAATAAAATAATATGGCAAATAACTTTGTGCCAATAAATTAGACAAATCAAATGAAATAGACAAATAATTTAAAAGATAAAAACTAACAAGTTCAACTAACAAGAGATCTATAACTTAAATAGCCCCGTGTTTATTAAAGAAATTGAATTTTTAATTAAAACTTCCTATAAAGATGGCTCTAGGCCCAGATGCATTTATGGGTAATTTTTTACTGAACCGTAAGAGAGAAATAAAAAACAATTTTATACAAATTCTTTCAGATAATTAAAGAAATAGAATACTTCCCAAGTCTTTCTATGAGGGCAGCATTACTCTGATAATCAAGACCAGACAAAGACATTACAAGGAAAGAAAAATATAGACCAATAGTCCTCAAGAATACAGATAGAGAAATCCTTAAAATTTTAGCAAATCAAATCTAACAATATATAAAAATACTAATATTTCACCACCAACTAAGCATTATACCAGGAAGGGATTGGTTTAAGAACCAAAAGTTGATTGATATAATTCACCAATCAAAAGACCCCCCCCAAAAAATCAACCACATAATCATCTCAATCGATGTATAAGAGGTATGTGAAAATTTTAGCATCCATTCCCAGTTTAAAAAAGAAAAAGAAAACCCTCTCTGCAAGTTAGCAATAGAAGGTAAATTCTTCAATCTAATAAAGGGCATGAACAAAAAAACTACAGTAAACGTCATTCTAAATGGTCAAAGACTGAATGCTTTCTTCCCACATTCTAAATGGTCAAAGACTGAATGCTTTCTTCCCATATCAGGTACAAGCCAGGTTATTTCTACTTTCACTACTTTCATTCAACAATCTGCTGATAGTTTTAGCCAGCAATAAAACAAGGTAAAGAAATAAAAAGCATCCAGTTTGGAAAGGAAATTAAAATGTTACTCTTCACAGACTACAGGATTGCCCACCTAGAAAATCTGTGGAGTCCTAAAAAAAGGGAGAAAGAACACTGCAAAGTGAGGTCATCAGTGTCATAGGATATAAGATCAATACACAAAAATCATCAATTATATTCCCATATCTTGGAATTGCTTAAAAATTAAAACCTTAGATACCATTTAGGATAGCATCAAAAATATGAGATGCTTAGCAGAAATTATGTAAGAACTATACACTGAAAATTAAAATACTTTGCTCAGAGAAATTAAGACCTAAATAAATGGAGTTATAGATATCATGTTCATGGGTTAGAAGATTCAGTTTTGTTCAGATGCCAATTCTCCCCCAAATTCAGCTACAGATTCACATGATCCCAAGTCACAATCTCCATAAGCTTTCTTGGTAGAAATTGACAAGCTAAATTCTAAAATTTATATGGAATGCAAAAGACCTCGATAGATGAAAAAAATATCAAAAAGAACACAGTGGGAAAAAATTACCTGATTTCCAAGTTTTATTCTAGTAAAACAGTCATCAAAGCAGTGTAGTATTAGTATAAAGATAGGCAAAGAGATCAGTGAAACAGGATAGTCCAGAAAAGGATCCATATATGTGTGGTTATTTGATCTTTGACAAAGCTGCCAAGACAATTCAATGTGAAAAGGATATTTTCAATAAATAGTGTCAGAACAATTAAATAGTCCTATTAAATACAATGAAAGTTGACCTTAACTGTATACCCCATACAAGAATTAACTTGAGTGATGCCTGGCTGGTTCAGCAGTTAAACATCTGAGTCTTGATTTCAGCTTAGATCATGATCTCAGGGTCCTGAGATCCAGCCCCATGGTGGGCTCTAAGCTCAGTGGGGAGTCCGCTTGAGATTCTCTCTTTCTCTCTCCCTCTGTGTCCCCTCACCCCACAGTTTTTTTTTCTCTCTCTCTCTCTAAAAATAATAAATAAATCTATTTTTTAAAAATTAACTTGAAATGAACCATGGACCTAAATGTAAAAGCTGACATTGCAAAATCTTTAGAGGAAAAAATTAGAAAATTTTAGTAACCTTGGGTTAGGCAAAAATTTCTTAAATATTCACCAAAAAAGTCACAAATTACATAAAATTTAAAAAGAAAAAACTCAGACACCATAAAAATGTTTAAATTTGTTCTTCAAAAGACATTCTTACAAAATGAAAATGTAAGCCATGTCCTGTAAGGAAGTATCTGTTAACATATTATTGAAAGAATTTTTACCTCGACTATAGAAAGAATGCTTGGAGTCAACAATGGAAACTGAGCAGCCAAATTTTTCAAATGGAAACAAAGTTTGAACAGACACTTCACCAGGGAAAATACATGGATGGCAAATAAGCCCATGGAAAGATGCTCCACACTGTTAGTCTTTAGGGAAACATAAATTAAAACGATAAGAAATGCTACTGCACTCCCACTAGAATGCCTAAAATAAAAATGACTACACATCTCAAGTGTTGGAGAGAATGTTGAGCAGGTAGACTTCTCATGCACCCATGGGAATGGAGAATGTTACAAACTAGAAAACAATTTGCCATTTTCTTAAAAATTTAACCAAGCAGCTACCATATGGCCCAACCATTCCACTGCTAGGGATTCAACCAAGAAAAATGAAAGGGTATGCTCTTACAATATTCTTGTTCACAAATGCTTATAGCAGCTTTACTTGATGCTGGGTGAAAATAGCTAGACAAAAAAAGAGTACATACTGTGTTGCAGTATTTAAATAAAATTCTTAAAAAAAAAAATCTTTAAATAAAATTCTTGAAAATGCAAACTAATCTAATAGTGACAGTAGATTAGTGGTTACCTGGGGGTGGGGGATGGAGGATGGGCAGGGTGGGGTAGAAAATGGGATTTACAACTGGAGCATGAAAAGTCTTGGAGGGCAGTGAAAACATTCTTATCCTTATTGTGCTGATGGCTTCAATGATAGCAACATTTATCAATTTTTATAAAATTGTATGCTGTCAATATGGGCTGTTTATTGATGACAATTGTATTTCAATGAAGCTGTTTTCCCAGCTGCCATTGGAAATTTTGCAAATGCTTTTCAAATTACCCAATTATCCAATTGTCCAACGTACACTATGGGGGATGGGGTGTGCTAATCTTTCTCCCTCCAAAGCCCAGGGTTTTTTTTCCCTCTGATGAGCTCTTCTCTACAAGTTTTCAGAGCATGAACTTCCTTCCTGTAGCCTGGCTGCAAGCACACCAAGGCAAAGAAAAACTAATTTTAATCATAGATCAGTGTTTTGTTCGATGTACTTTTGACAACTCACCATTGATTTTGGAAACTTCCCAGTTACTTTGTAAAAATTCACTGTCAAGGGAAAATGTAAACTGTGGACCCAGAAATGACTGCTGGTCATCATCAGTGGCCTCGAAAATGACACTTCCAATTGTTTGGAGGGGATGGCACAGAAACAAGCCTGCATCGTCCTTGGCTAGCCGAGGGGGGTTGTCATTCACATCGGAGAGGGTCAGGTGGAAACTGGCTATGGAGCTCAGATGGGAGCCACCTAAGGAGGTGAGAGATTGAAACATGGTATCAGGTCTCTCATTTTCCTCTTAAGGGAAAAAAAAAAACAAAAAAAAAACTTCCTTTTCTTAAAAACATACACACACAGTTCAAACAGTTGGGTTTATTGAGGTAGTAGAAAGATAACAAGCTTTCAGAATCAGACCTGGTTTCATTTCCTGCTTAAAAAGTCTCAATGATAATAATAATAACTAAGACTTATGTGCTAATATTTTTTTATTTTTTATTTAAATTCAAGTTAGTTAACAGATAGTGTAGTATTGGTTTCAGGATAGAATTTAGTGATATATCAGTTACATATAACACCCAGTGCTCATTCCAGTGAGTGCCTTCTTTAATGCCCAACACCCATTTAGCCCATCTGACCCCCACCTTCCCTCCAACAACCCTCAGTTTGTTTCCTATAGTTAAGAGTGTCTTATGGTTTGCCTCCCTCTCTGTTTTAAACTTACTTTGTTTTTCTTTCCCTTCCCCTATGTTCATCTGTTTTGTTTCTTAAATTCTACATATGAGGAAAATCATGACATATGTCTTTGCTTAGATAACTTATTTTGCTCAGCATAATACCCTCTAGTTCCAACCATGTTGTTACAAATGGCAAGATTTCATTCTTTTTGATGGCTGCATGATATTCCATTGTTTATATATATATACCATGCCTTCTTTATCCATTCATCTGTTGATGGACATCTGGACTCTTTCCATAATTTCACTATTGTTGACAATGCTGCTATAAGCATTAGGGAGCATGCGTCCCTTTGAATCAGCATTTCTATATCTTTTGGATAAGTACTTAGTAGTGTAATTGCTGGGTCTATTTTTAACTTTTTGAGGAACCTCCATATTGTTTTCCAGAGTGGCTGCACCAGTTTGCATTCTCACCAATAGTACAAAAAGTTTCCCCTTTCCCAGCATCTTCACCAATACCTGTTCTTTTCTGAGTTGTTCATCTTAGCCATTCGGACAGGTGTGAGGTGATATCTCATTGTAGTTTTGATTTGTATTTTCCTGATGATGAGTGATATTGAATATCTTTTCATGTGTCTGTTAGTCATTTGTGTGTCTTCTGTGGGAGAATGTCTATTCATGTCTTCTGCCCATTTCTTAACTGTATTATTTATTTTTGGGGTGCATGTGTCCCTTAGAATCAGCACTTCTGAATCCTTTTGTTAAATACCTAGTAGTGCAATTGTAAATGATTTTGATGAGTTCGTTACAGACTCTGGATACTAGCCCTTTATCCAATATGTCATTTGCAAGTACTTCACCCATTCTATAGGTTGCCTTTTAGTTTTGTTGATTGTTTCCTTCGCTGTGCAGAAGCTTTTTATCTTGATGAAGTTCTGATAGTTCATTTTTGCTTTTCTTTCCCTTGCCTCCAGAGATGTGGCTAGTGAGAAGTTGCTACAGTGAAAGTCAGAGAGGTTGTTGCCTATGTTCCCCTTTAGGATTTTGATGGTTTCCTGTCTCACATTTAAATCTTTAATCCATCTTGAATTTATCTTTCTGTATGGTGTAAGAAAGTGGTCCAGCTTCATTCTTCGGCATGTGGCTGTCCAGTTTTCCCAGGACCATTTCTTGAAAAGACTGTCTTCTTTCCATTGGATATTCTTTCCTGCTTTGTCAAGATTAGTTGATAATAGAGTTGAGGGTCCATTTCTGGGTTCTCTATTCTGTTCCATTGATCTATGTATCTGTTTTTGTGCCAGTACCATACTGACTTGATGACTACAGTTTTGTAATAGAGCTTGAAATACAGAATCACGATGGCTTCAGTTTTGTTCTTTTTCAGGATTGCTCTGGCTATTTGGGGTCTTTTGTGGTTCCATACAAATTTTAAGATTGTTTGTTCTAGCTCTGTGGTAAATGCTAGTGGTATTTTGATCAGGATTGCATTGAATGTATAGCTTGCTTTGGGTATACATTACTTCAAAACAAGTCCAATGTGCATTTACTGATGACAAGACTGAGGTTCAAAGAAGTTGTGTGACTTGCCCAAGATCACACAGCAGTAGAGAGGTTTCCACCCCAAGAAGTCTGACTCTAGAGCCCACAATTTCTCCTCAACACTGATCTAGGCATGTTTGTTTAGTTTTCTACACATCATTTTTTCAGCTATATAATAAGTGACTTTGTGAGGACCCCACATGTACTGTTTGTTGAAAATAGTGAAGGGCTGCACAAATGTTATTTTCTATGACATAGCGGTGAAAGATTAAAAATTTGTAGCCTTAACAGTTGGTAGCTGTGTGATTGTAAGCAAGTTACTGAACTTCTCAGTGCCTTGATTTCCTCATCCATAAAATATGGTCAAGAATAGCACCTACCCATAGTGTTGTATGAGGATTAAGCTATTACACTAAGTGCTTAAAACCAGGGCTGCCAGTACAGTGTAAACTCAGACTCTTCTCACACTCCCTGACATCAGTCACAGAGACCAGTTCCACAGTTTATGACCCCATCTTGCTTTAATTCCAATGAACCTCATCCTCTTGCTTTGCTTTTCAACTGTCTTCCCTAGCCCTGACCACACTTAACCAAAGGAGGAAAAGCCACTGTGCTCTTGAAGTCATTTCATCTATCAGCATCATTTTAGAGCCAACAAAGGGAAACAGGGCTTTGGATCCTGGTTTTGATTCATGGAACTTCTAAAATGTGAGCGGTCTCTAGGACACATCCAAAGTGAAGTGTTGATCCCCATTATGTTGTAGTGGAATGCGTGGCATAAAGGCTCAGCCAGAAACTTCCTACTGATTAATCGGGAGCTTTTAAATCACGAGTTCAATGTATACAATGTGATAGTGGAATGTGCTTTTCTGGAAACAAGCAAGGGAGAGAGCAAGTCCCCCACCCACCTCACCAAGGCGTGTCTACTTGCACACAACTGTTCCAAATTTGGCACAGACTTCAGTATTTCTACCCTCATTGGCTTAACTTGACTGTGGCACTTTTGTTTTTCTTACTCCTTTCACAGGCAGGACCATTTTCATGATTCCCATCCACTGGAATGTTCCCCCTTCCACCCCCCAATCCTGGGCCTCACATTTGGAAGTTTATTTTTTTGGTCTAAAACTGTATTTACTTAGTCCTAATTTGTTCCATTCTCATTTTTTGGTAAACCAGGCAAATATATTTGCTATTTAATTGGAGGCTTCAACCAGAATAAAGTCAACAGAATTTCTACACTAAGTTGGAAAATTCCATTTAAGTGCAAAGAACCCTTATGTTTTAATCACCAGCCTTATCACTGGGAGGCATACTATTCTATGGGTGTGTGTTTATTTTAATTTTTCAAGTTCCCTGAAATGCCACATTCAAAGTCAAAGGGGAATATATATCACCACAACTGGATTAAATGGGATGCAAAGATTATACAGGATGATTCAAACATCTTTGGCTTCTCTATGGAATAATCTTTCCTTTCAAAAGCTCACCCAATTTCAGCAAAACAGAGATACCCAGGGCTACCCAAGCCTAGTGAATCAGACTTTCCAGAGATGATCTCCTCATGTCTGATTGAACAAGCTCCCAAGTGATTCTGGCACATATGGAAGAAAACATGGCATAAAACATTTCTGTTTCAGAACGGGTCAGACCCAAGCCCCTGCAATTTAAGACTAAAGGAGCATGTCACGGTCTAGGTCAGCAGGGCAGTGCCCTGCTCTCAGGGAAAACCCACAACCACTTTGGAGGAAGGGTAGGTAGTTCAGCAGAGGTGCAGGAACCTTCCCTGAAGCTGTAGCCCCCACAGGAAACAACAGTGAGCAGCAACAGCCCTGTCGCCAGCCTGCAGGTGCACCTCTGCCAGAGAGGTGCCAATGGATCCCACCTTGCACCAAACCAGGAAGGTCTGAGCACTTCCCTCCACTTTGGTACTTTTAGCATCCTTCCAGTGGAAGATATTCTGACAATTGGACCCAGTAGAGTTTCCCACCCACTTCACCTTCCCTCCCATGTCTGTCGATGTAGCCCCTCATCATTTGTTACTTTTTTTCCTCACCTATTTCGGTAGCCACCACGTGCACCACATACATACTCTCAGCTTCCCGGTCCACCGGAGCCCTAGTGGAGATCTGGCCAGTGACGGGGTCAATTTTAAGCCAACCTCTCCTGTCGTCTCTCAGGGAATAACTTCATAAGGTGAAAAGAGTAAAAGAAAACTCACATTACTCTGTGTGAAGATGTGAAGCTAGTTTAAGATCATTACGCTGTTCTATCAGCCTTATCCCTTGCGTATCACTTAGAGCATATTTAAGGGTTATTTTATATGATTAATGCTTTCCTGGCATATGGTCCCTCTTCAAAAGGAGGATTAATGTATCCTTATAGAGTCCTAATTTTATTTGTTTTATCAAAAAGATATAGTCACAAACTCCAGAGGAAAAGAGTTAAACTTTTCTGGAAATCAAAGGATTCCAATGAAAACAACCTGGAAGCATCTTTTAAAACTGATTGGCCAACCACTCCCTCTAAGAAAATTCAAACCCCCAGGGGAGGAGATAATAGGTAAATGGGTGGGTACTCAGAGGCTGCTGGTGGCCCACTGAATTGCTCATTCTACAAACATCTACTGAGTGCATTAGAACAAGAGTGGAGGGGCGCCTGGGTGGCTCAGTGGGTTAAACCTCTGCCTTCACCTTGGTCATGATCTCAGGATCCTGAGATCGAGTCCCACATTGGGCTCTCTGCTCAGCGGGAAGCCTGCTTCCCCCTCTGCCTCTCTGCCTACTTGTGATTTCTCTCTCTGTCAAATAAATAAATAAAATCTTAAAAAAAAAAAAAAAACCAAGAGTGGAAATTACCAGAAAAAGGGTGGGGTGGGGGTACTCTTAAGCCAGTGAAGGAGACAGACACAGAAATAGAGAGTGCCAGTAAAATGTGGCAAACACAATGAGAAGGGCCTTGAGGTCTCCCAGAGAACTCTTTCTGAAACAGAAGATGTTAACTAAGGCAAGAAAATGGATGCTTCAAGCAAGAGCAATTGTGTGAACTAGTGCGGAGAGGCCAAGGGCTAGCCTGGTGGTGTGGGGCAGTCAGGCATTCCAGCTGTGTTGGGATAAAAATGGGAAGCAGTGGATGGCAAAGATGAAGCCAGGGAGGTGGAAGGAGCCAGATCATGGGAAGCTATGGGCAGTGATAGAATGCTGTTAAGCAGGAAGGTGATTTAGTCATATTTGTGTTTTCAGTGGAACTCATTGGCAGGCGTATGAGAGATAGATCTGAGAAAAGCCTAGAACCACCAGAAAATCAATCAGGGCAGACTTTTGGAAAGCAAAACAACATAGCCATAAGGCTGTCCATGCCTTCAGACCACAGAATACCACTTCTGGAAACTGTCCCCCAATAAAAACCAATTTAACTGAAGTTAGAAAAGAACAACATTCATACATAGGTTCAAAATATTTTATATAATTTTAAAAAATACTGGAAACAACCTACATGTCCAGAAGTAAGAGAATGATTAAAAAGTCAGTATGTGTTCATTCATCAGATTAATTTTTTCATATTAGTATGCTCTGTACTATTGGGCTATGTGTATGGGTGATGAAGAAATCCTACATATCTGGGATTTCTCTCTGGAGGGTTTTCAGAGGAGTCCTGTGATCTGATCTACTACTTTAAAGCACCACTGGGTGCTGATGGATTATGAGTTTGCATAGCCAAGAGAAAAAGAATGAACTCAGGCCAAAAACTTGGGAGTCAGCCTTAATTCTCAACTGACTTATTACTAGAATCAGAACTATTGATCAATTATTCCTCATTCTTGAAACACTCTTCTCATTTGTCTTCTTACACTTTCCTTCTGTGTCTTTTTCCCTATCTTCCTGATTTGAATCTAATAGTATTTACGGTATACATTTTCCTCGATCCAAGAACTTTTCTTAAATGATTTTGTTGTCCCCACTCATTAACTCAAATTTTTATTCGCTTGTCTTTGACTAGTGATTTTTATAGCATTCTCATGAAGAAGGCAGAAGCATTTATTAAAAAATAAATGGCTGTAAATTATAAACATTTTGTGCCCCATCATACTTTGTGACTCTGATGGATATAGTAGTATCTACACTAAACCACACAGCATAGCCCCTACTGTTCTTTCTCTATTACCTTTGTCTTTATGGGACATAGAGAGTGAAACAGGTGGGAAATTTACTCTTGGACAGACAAAGAAAAAGGTCTTAGAGGTGATTCCAAGTACCTAAATGACAGCTCACCAGGAGGCAATACTTCCCTCAAATGTTTGAGAAATTTAAGGAATTGTCATTCATAAGCACATTCCATGGTTTAAGCTGAAGTATTTGTTATGCCACAGACAGTAGTGCTGAGGTGGTATAACAGAAGCAGAAGATCCAGGCTCAAACCCTATCTAGGTGCTTATTGACTATATAATATTAAAGAGGTTATAGATATTGATTCAGATATGGGAAAATTATCATTGTAGGTCCTATTGCACTGGAAAAAAATGATTGAGAATTGCTAAGAAGGAAATATTTGCACATTTTGCTCAACCACCTCAGCCTGAGCACTAGCCTCTCCAGGGATGGGCTCTGGAATGAGTCTTGTCACCCCAGACCTGTTGTCTGGAGAACCAAGTAAAGTCGACAGTCTACATCCAGAAGATTCCTTTAACCCTATCAGGTGGGCAAATCTGTCCAGTTGGGCTT
Organism: Mustela nigripes; assembly: GCF_022355385.1. Lineage (NCBI taxonomy): Eukaryota > Metazoa > Chordata > Mammalia > Carnivora > Mustelidae > Mustela > Mustela nigripes. Next base: position 155,836,887 of record NC_081559.1, read on the forward strand.
TTGCTTCATTTTCCCTGTCTAGAAAGAACTTCAGTCCACCTTAGGGGTTGGGTTGCAACTCTCTGCCACACCCTGGTCCCCATGGCTGGTACAGACACAGAGCCTGGCTTTGGGTAGCCCAGTCTTTGGACCCATCTCCTGAACTCAGCTCTCAGCTGCTGGGATTTGTAGTGAGTGGGCTAGGATGGAAGCTGACATGCTTCCCATTTGCCTGAGCTTGATTTCTCACTGATGCCCCCTGGGTACTGACGACTGTTGGAACCAAGGTCAAGTTCACCACATGCCCTGGGATACAGCTTCGGATCACTGCTTTCTCAGGGGAGAGCCCTGGGGTCAGACCAGCTTCTCTATCCCTCCCAGCCCTGCTCCTCCCCACTGGCCATAGTCCCAGCACAGCTAGCCCTGTCCAGCATTGCTCTCCTCTACCTTATATCCAGATTTTCCGGATCCCTGGCAGTCACATTGCCCACTTTAGTGCCTACAGCCACATCTTCACGGACTTTTGCTTGGTATATGCGCTGGGAAAATACGGGTGCTTCATTCACATCTGTCACAATAAGCTTGAACGTGGCAGAGGAGCTGGTGTTGTAATTTACACCATACACCAGAGGCTCAGGATTTTCTGCTTGAAACACAATATCATGAATGGCTGCAGTTTCAAAATCAAGAGGCTGTATAGGGAGGAGAAAAGAAGAGGAAAAATTAATTTGGGGGATGATTAGCACCCTTAAAAGATTCATTCCCAACAGTCCTTTAAAAGCTTCCTAATGGGGCACCTGAGCCAGTTAAGCATCCAACTATTGATTTCAGCTCAGGTGATGATCCCAGGGTTGTGAGATTGAGTCCCATGTTGAGCATGGAGCCTGCTTAAGATTCTCTCTCTCCCTCTCCCTCTGCCCTCCTACTCCCTCTCTATAAATAAATAAATAAACAAATAAATAAATACTTTTTTTTTTAATAGCACAGCAGTTCTCAGTTTGGTGTCAGCAAAAACCTACTTCTCAAAATGATAACAGAGCCATAGTATTAGAACTGCAGGACTTATCAGAGACTTTAAAATGCTATATGCATTACGACTCTCCTAGGAGAGGAAATCAATGTGGCATCCCTTAAATTTATGTAGTATCTAGGATACTTCATTTATTCAGCAGAAACTTAACTAATTCTCTCAAGAAAATTCTCAGAAGACAACTGGGGAAAGGCTTATATAGAGACATCCACAATGTATAGAGAATGATTATCAAGGGACCTCAGGATCCAAACCCCAAAATAAAGAACTTATATTCCTAAAGGGTAGGAGAGGTTAGCAGAGAAAATTGAAAGATAGAGGATCTGCTCTTGTGACAGACCATGCTGGACAAAGCCAGGAATCAAGAATCAAGAAACCAAGTGAGTGTACTCTGAAGAAGAATTTAACAGGGCTACCCAAGACAGAAGGAGTGACTTTAAAAAACAGTAAATTCCCAACTCTGGTAGCTTCCAAGAACAGGCTTAAACAACATGTGACAGGCTAGCATAGAAAGAACTTCTGTAGCATTTCAGCAACTGGTTTTATGTGACTTTTAAGTTCTCTCTCAAGGCATTGAGTCCATGACTATGAGGGGGAAAAATTCCTAGTCCAAAGGCCTGCTGAAGAAGAATAGCCCCTAAAGTTGGACCTCTCATCTGGGATTGAAAGTCTGCTGAGAATCTTCTAAGCCCTAGAAACCAAAATCTAAATATTTATATTAGGTGCACATGTGAGTTTTCTCCTAGGGAGAGGATATAGTCACTGTGTCAATGGCACCCAGGACCTCAAAAACAAAGAAACAAAAGGGAAACCCAAAGTGCATTATGGATTATGGAAACTACACTGTTTGATTCACTCTCCCAGGCCCGTAAGACCCAGGACCTCTTGGTGAGCTGTCAGTCTTTTAACTTTAGTTTATATCAGTTTCTCATTCATTGATTGGAAATGGTAATATCCACTCACAAAGAGAAAAATTCACAGAGAGTTTGACACCTGATTGCATTAGCTCGGCCTGCCCTTCCCTAACATCTGAAGTTCTCCCCCTCAGGCAGGAGTTGGCTCAGTGCAGTCCTTTCTACATCTGATTCCCACCTCCTACCCAAATGGACAAGCTCTACATCCTCTGTAATCTTTAATTGCTTGGTTTTCTATCTTAGATATTTACTGAGCACAAGTTCTCTGAGACGAGGAATTATGTTACACTCATCTTTGCTTCTCCTCTCTTTCTTGGCACACAGTAAACATTGTGTATTAGTCAAGAGATAGAAAGATCAGAAGAACTCAGTCTTCTTGGGCCCTTAAGGGCTCCAGTGGAAAAGACATTCTGGAGAAAATTCCTATTCTCCAAAAACCCCTCTCCTCCGTGTACACACAAACACACACAACATCATAACCCAATATCTAGTTCAATAGAAAGTACGATAGAAAGGTCAATCATATGGAAGAGAAAGAATTATGTATGAAGACTCAAGGCCATTTAAGATAGAAAATAAGAAGCAACTGACAGGATAAAAATTAAGGATATAAAATTTCCTAAACCAGATGAGATGTAAAAAAGAGGTTGCTTCCAGAAATAAGCACCCACTGTCTACAGGCCATGGTTCCATGAGGCTCTTAGGAACCCCACCAACTGGTCTGAAAGGTCTCCCTGCTCTTCTCTCAGGGGATGAAGGCAGGGGTACCAAACCAAGAAAGCCTGGTATTTGGAACAAAAAGACAGCAGCCCCTGGAGGAAGCCTGTGTTGTGGACAAAGGATGCCCTCTCTGCTCCTTGCTGATCCAGCCAAGCCCAGGCTCAGGCAGACAGCTCCACTCTCTGTGTGCTCAGGCAGAGGATACGCATCCCATCCTCAAACCAAACAGATCCTCAGTAGTATCCCCGGCTTTCCCATCCCATCATTGCAGTCCCCAGAGGTGGGGGGGTAAAGAAACAAGACACAATGTCTGCAAAGAGGAAGCAACCTGTGTCATCAGGGACAGAGAACAATATATGTATTTTCTATTATTTCACATGCTGAGGATGAAACAAGTTTTGGAAATGCTGTCCTCCTCAGTATTTACTGCCACCCAGTGCTCTGGCCGCTAGAACATGTTGGTCTTGGGGCCAAACGGGTATCAGGAGCAGGAAGTCTATGCCTTTGAGTACTGCTTGGCTTATCAAGAATTCCCCAAACTCAACACACACAAAACAGACAAGCATATCAAAAAATGGGCAGAAGATATGAACAGAGACTTCTCCAATCAAGACATACAAATGGCTATCAGACACATGAAAAAATGTTCATCATCACTAGCCATCAGGGAGATTCAAATTAAAACCACATTGAGATATCACCTTATACCAGTTAGAATGGCCAAGATTAACAAGACAGGAAACAACATGTGTTGGAGGGGATGTGGAGAAAGGGGAACCCTCTTACACTGTTGGTGGGAATGCAAGTTGGTGCAGCCTCTTTGGAGAACAGTGTGGAGATTCCTCAAGAAATAAAAAATAGAAATTCCCTATGACCCTGCAATTGCACTCCTGGGTATTTACCCCAAAGATACAGATGTAGTGAAAAGAAGGGCCATCTGTACCCCAATGTTTATAGCAGCAATGGCCACGGTCACCAAACTGTGGAAAGAACCAAGATGCCCTTCAACGGACGAATGGATAAGGAAGATGTGGTCCATAGACACTACGGAGTATTATGCCTCCATCAGAAAGGATGAATACCCAACTTTTGTAGCAACATGGACGGGACTGGAAGAGATTATGCTGAGTGAAATCAGTCAAGCATAGAGGGTCAATTATTATATGGTTTCACTTATTTGTGGAGTATAACAAATGGCATGGAGGACATGGGGAGTTAGAGAGGAGAAGGGAGTTGGGGGAAGTTGGAGGGGGAGGTGAACCATGAGAGACTATGGACTCTGAAAAACAATCTCAGGGGTTTGAATTGACGGGTGGGTGGGAGGTTGGGGTACCAGGTGGTGGGTATTATAGAGGGCACGGATTGCATGGAACACTGGGTGTGGTGAAAAAATAATGAATACTGTTATGCCGAAAATAAATAAAAAATAAATTTAAAAAAAAAAGGAATTCCCTTGAAGTCCCCTTCTTGATATTTAGCTTTAATTTCTTTAAATGAAAATGTCACTTCTCTATCATGGCTGGTCTTTTTGAATTCTCAGACCCTGACCTATTATTTATTTTTTTTTTTTGGTTTAGCAATTTTAACAATTTTTTTATTTTAAGGTATTTGTCTTTTGACTCAGATTTTTTTTTTAATTTTTTATAAACATATATTTTTATCCCCAGGGGTACAGGTCTGTGAATCACCAGGTTTACACACTTCACAGCACTCACCAAAGCACATACCCTCCCCAATGTCCATAATCCCACCCCCCCCCACCTATTTTTAACTAGCTTAAGAGTCATTTGGAAAAGTAATGCACACCCTTTTTTCTCATCACTGATCATTGGTGACAATGTTACATATCCCCAGTCTCTACTCCTCTCCCTCTGCCTGGGAGGGGGTGTCAGTGTTCTTCCACGTTCTTCCTGCCTCCAGGTTGACTCTAAATCACTGAGTCTGACCTTTCATTGAGTTGTGTGAAGAATTATTGCCCGTGCATGTTTTTCAGCATGTTTTTGATGAATATGTCTCATCAGATGGGACCCACAACCATCCCAGGAGGCCATGACAAGTCTCTTGACTTCGCTTTGCAGGCAAATCCCTGTGTTATGAACAATACACAGATTTTGACAAGGCTTTTCCTTGATTAAGTTCTGCTGATGATCATTTGCTAATTCAGCATCTTTCATTTCTGATTTTTTTTCCCTTGAAGATCTGGCTCAGTGCTTTTCCTGGTGTGAAAGTTAGGCACTGTGATCAATGGCAGTCTGCTCCTTTCTCATTTTTTCTTCCATTCAGTACATGGAAGAACACTGACACCCCCTCCTAACTGGTCTCCCTGTCGGTGGTAGGGACACTTACATGGCTGCTCCCAGACTTACTTTCCTAAAATGCAAATCTGACCTTGTCAGTCTTGTGCCCCATGGCTTTCTCTGCTCCTCATGGCTTTCTCTGCTCCTTAGCATGGAAGCAGCCATGTAAGGGTCAGACTCAGTGATTTAGAGTGAAATAATAGAAAATACATATATTGTTCTCTGTCCCTGGTTCCTGACATTGAGCTCTTAAATCCCTTAGAATTTCCAGGGTGGGAGGAGAAACTTTTGTTCTAATGAAACCATTCTTGATGGGCTCCTGGGTTACTTCAGGCTGGAGGCTGCTCCCCAGAAAGACCAAGCACTTCCGGCCCCCACCCCCACCTCCCAGGAAGGGGAGAGAAAGCTAGAGATGGATGATCAACCCTGTCAATATGATGAAGCCTCCATAAAAATCCCACAAGTTCAGAGAACTTCAGGTTGGTGAACATAGCCCATGTTGTGTGATAATAGGGCACCAAAACTCAAGAGTAGGCAGAAGCTCCTTCCCAGAGGACACTTCCAGACCTTGCCCTACAGATCTTTTTTTTTTTTTTTTTAATTTCTTTTCTGGGGCGCCTGGGTGGCTCAGTGGGTTAAGCCACTGCCTTTGGCTCAGGTCATGATCTCAGTGTCCTGGGATCGAGTCCCGCATCGGGCTCTCTGCTCAGCGGGGAGCCTGCTTCTCTCTCTCTCTCTCTCTCTCTCTCTCTCTCTGACTGCCTCTCTGCCTACCTGTGATCTCTCTCTGTCAAATAAATAAATAAATAAAATCTTTTATAAAATAAATAAATAAATAAATGAAAATGAATTTCTTTTCTGCATAACAGTATTCATTTTTTTTGCACAACACCCAGTACTCCATGCAATCCGTGCCCTCTCCAATACCCACCACCTGGTTCTCCCAACTTCCCATCCCCCGCCCTACAGATCTTTTAAACTAGCTGTCCCCCATGACCTTTATCATTTCCACAATACAATAAACTGATCAATGTCCATGTTTCTCTGAGTTCTGTGAGCTGCTTCAGCAAGTGGTGGGACCCAAGGAGGGAGTCATAGAGCCGACTTATAGCCAGTGGCTCCAAAGTACAGGGGACAACCTGAGATTTGCAATTGGCTTCTAAAGAAAAGGCAGTCTCATGGGACTGAGCCTTCAACCTGAGGAGTCTACCTTGTCTCCAGGTGTGTAATGCAAGAATAGAGTTAAATCACAGGACTCCAGGCTGGTGTCAAAGAACTGCTTGGTGTGGAAAGCGCACACATGTAGTGTCAGAAGTGAGGTGCGGTGGCTGTAGGAGAGTAAAGGAGAAAAACAGGAGGGCTTCTCCTCTTTGTTGAGCACATATTAAAATGACTGATTTGCAGGCCCTCCCCTAAAGAGACAAGTCAGCAGTCCCTGGTCCACACCCTTGGACCCTTGGGTTGGGCAGGTTTGGCCCCCTCAGCAAGAGGGGAGAGCACATCTGCCCACAGGCAGAAACCTGGCTTCCACCCTAGCTTGAATTAATCAGAATTGAAATAGTGCTGGACATTTATTGAGTTTGCTGTTTTCTGGGTGTTGTGCTAAGAGCTGTATATGTATTTTCACATTTAATCCACCAACATCCTTATAAAGGTGCTACCATTGGGGCGCCTGGGTGGCTCAGTGGGTTAAAGCCTCTACCTTTGGCTTGGGTCCTGGAATGGAGCCCTGCTTTGGGCTCTCTGCTCAGCAGGGAGTCTGCTTCCCCCTATCTCACTGCCTGCCTTTCTGTCTACTTGTGATCTCTGTCAAATAAATAAATAAAATCTTTAAAATTAAAAAAAAAAAAAGAAAAAAGATGGTGCTACCATTTTACCTATCTTTACAGATGGGAGAACTGAGGTTTTGAGAGCAGACTGCATATGATCAAGGTCACAGGGCTAGTAGGTGGCAACAACCGGCTTTAACAGAAATCATTTTCCTAGAGGAGTTATGGGCCTGGGGTCAAGTTCCCAGCTCTTCCATGGCTGGGGGACTTGAACCTCATCCATACAGTGGAGCTTAATTCTGCCTTGGCTGGAGTCAGGGTAGGACACTAAGGAGGAGGTCCGCAGACATGCTCCATAAAGTGGAGCTGACTATAGTTGGGCAATATGGCTTCCTTGGCAAATGTTACCTGCAGTTAGCACATTTGTAATTCAGGGGAACAGTTGCTGATAGAAAGGTGACTAAGAAACTTGGTTTCCGGATATGACACCAAAGGCACAGGCTGTAAAAGGAAAAGGACACCAGCGGCACTACGTCAAACTGAAAAGCTTCCGCAGAGCAAGGGAAATCAGCAGCAGCATGAAAAGGCAACCTGCAGAATGGGAGGAATTATTTTACAGACCATATATCTGATGAGAGGTGATATGCATCATATAAGAAGAAACTCCTGAAATTCAGTGGCATAAAAAAAATAAACAAATTTTTGCCTAGAAATAACTAGGCAAAGGACTTAAACAGACATTTCTCCAAAGAAGACATACAACTAGCCAACAGGCTTATTAAAAGATGCTCAACATCATGACTCATCAAGGAAATGCAAATCAAAACCATACCTACTAGGAGAGCCATTATCAAATTTAAGAAAAGAAACAAGTACTGGCGAAGATGTGGAGAAATTGGAACCCTCCTGCACCATTGACAGGAATGTAAAGTGGTGCAGCTGCTGTGGAAAACAGCCTGGGAGTTCCTCAAAAACTGAAAACTAGAACAACTCTATCGTCCCATAATCCACTCCTGGATATCTACCCCAAAGAACTGAAAACAGAATATTTGCACTCCCGTGATCATGCAGCATTATTCCCAATAGCCAAGAGGTGGACACGACCCGAAGGTCAACTGACAAATGAATGGGTAAGGAGAAGGTGTGGTATATACACACAGTAGAAAATTTTACAGCCTTTTTAAAAGAGAAGAAAATCCTGCCATATGCTATAGCACAGAAGAAACTTGAGGACATCAAGCTAAGTGAAATAAGCCAGTCACAGAAGGGCAAATGAGGTTTGATTTCACTTCTTGGAGCTACCTGGAAGAGTCCAGCTTACAAGGAATAAAAAGTAGAAAGGTGATGGATCACCAGGAGCTGGAGGGTAGGACAGGGGAGCTGCCATTCAAGGAACGTGGAGTTTCATTCATGCAAGTAGAAAGAGCTCCAGAGATGTTCTACAACAGTGTGCTTAAAGGGAAGGTACGCAATAAAAGGTAAAAGGATAGATTTTTGTGTTATGTGGTGTTTTAAAACTAGTTTCAAACATTAAAAAATCATTAACACAATGGTTCAAAGCAATGGTGGTCCCCTAGCAGCCAAATGGATAAGGAATTCAAAGCTAAGTCATACACAGTAACCATGTTAGAGAGTCTAACTTATTGAAAAACACTACAAAGAGTATAAACACATGCATCTGTCATAGTGAATACAGACATCCTAAGGGTAGGTAGTTAACACGGGGGGTATCCTAATCAAGAATCCACACCTTAGGTCCAGTTGCTGCTTCCTGTTGAAGAGATCCTAATCAGTGATGCACACTCCAGAGGCAGCCACTGCAGGCCTTGAGCTACAACGGGCTCATGCAGCACTGTAAGGTTTGTTCATGGGCAGAGTGATCTTACAAAGAGAGGACGTGGTGATATTGGTGCTATCCAAGACACGAGTTTGGTTTAAAATATACTATAATCTCTCAGTCATCACCTGAACAGGAGTGTGAGCATCTGGCTAGTCCAGCCGTCTGTACCCTTCAGAGTTCTAGAATTTCAGTTCTGTTCTGTCTCTGTCTGGGATTCCTTTTCTTTGGACAATCAGACAAATCCTCTCACTGGAATACTGTTTTCACAGTGCCCGAAGGACAGAGAGCTAGGACTTTACAGGCCTAAAGCACAAGTTAGGTAACTGTTTTTGTGCCTGTTAATAACTGTGTATAGGATAGAATTCAATTATTTATTCAGCCAACAAATATTTATCAAACTACTATATGCCCAGCAGCATTCCAGATACTAGGAATAAAACCACAAAACAATAAGGATGTGACAAGGATTTTGGTCAGAGGCTTGCTCAGTTGTAGCATACCTCCTCATGTCAAGGTTTTGTGGAAGGCAACTCACAACTCGCACCCACCACTAATCATTCGGGGTCACCAACATCTCTCTAAAGGTGCCCATTAGCCACAAGTGGTCAAAATAACTTAAGCTGGCTCACAACAAGACACCACAAGAAAATGTTGACATACGGGAATCTTTCATACTGAGATAGCTGACTAGAGAGCTCTGGTCCAGGAAGAAACTGGGAGCTGTCTGCCCCTCCTTCTGGGAAAAGATCCAGCATAATGCCTGGACCACCCACTGCCAACTCTGAAAACTTCCCTTTCCTTTATCTGATCCTTCTGCAATTCTTCTCCACGTAGACAGCCATGAACAGGTAGGGGGGTCATCCCCGCTCCTTTTACAAATGTCAGACTGACACAGGATGCTAATAGTTTCAGTTGGTCCTCACACAGACCTCACCACTGGAGCCCTTTGTTGGAAGTGAAGTCTATGGTAATAACAGGATCAGAACCCAACACTCTGACCCTGGGGTTGCTTTGGTACTAACTTTTTTCCCTGTGTTTCTATCCATCTTCTGTGAAATTACTCTATTTTGTCTTCCTCTTCAGCTTTCCTTTTTTTCTTTTTTTATTAAATTTTTATTAGCTTTCCTTGATTCTGAACCAAAACTTTCCTCCTGAGCCTTTTTTGCAGCCTCTAGCACACTGCCCTATAAACCTTCAACACCCAACCATGCCTACAGATCCACTATTGCTATAACTCTGACCCCTTATAGTTCTGAATATATCAGATGACATTGAGTAATGCTTCCTGTTGAGTCATCTGGTAAACCATTTACATGTTCTAAAGCATAGATGAGGCAGCCTTGGGGAAAAAGGTCAATATTTAGAGGTGTATGGTGGGGAGTGGGAGTAGATTGAGGGAGGGCTAGAAAGATCCTGAACAAAGAAGCAGGTACTATAGTAATCAAGACTTTGGCTCTAGACTTCCTAGTCCTTACAGAAGGTGAGATAATGTGAGAGCCAGTGAGCTTAGCAATATCCTAAAAGATGAAAGTACAAGGTTGGCAGGAAGGACAGGATGAAAGGATAAATCTATTAAACCTTGAAAGGAGATCTACTGATTTCCAGTCATTATTAAAGGCACATTAGAACAGAGGGCCTACAGCCTTAAGGGCTCATAGGGCTCATCCAGTTTAGTACCCCCACATTTGTAAAAGGAGAGGTAAAACCCTCAACAAAACCTACCCACTCCCAGAATTTAACAAATAAAAGTATAGAACACCTAGTTAAATTTGAGCTTTAGGTAAACAACAAACAGTTTTTTTTAAATTGTCTGTCCTATATTTTATCTATTTTATATGGCAACCCTACCTCTCTCCACAAAGGTTACTTATTCAGTTAGCAACAGACCCAGAACTAGAATTTTGGTGTTCTGCCTTTCAGGAGTACAAGAATGAATGCCTTTGCTAGGAGTCCCTCACCACACCTGAGAGGTTAAGGCTAATCCACTACCCCTGCTTATTGACCCTTGTACCGTCATAAGAAACTTGATTTATAAAAAAGAAGAAAATCCATTAAAGGGGCTCTTTACCTTTTTAATTATGACATATCCAGCATTGGTTTGGGGATCTGTGTCAACCCCCAGTTGTCCATCACTGTCTCCCTGTATAATACGGTATAGGATTTTAGAACTCCCAGTGAATGGCTCATCAGCATCTGTGGCCTGGATGGTCAAGATGGTGGACCCAACAGCTGTGTCTTCAGCAAGGGTTAAGATTCCATACTAAGAAAAAAATAGGGGAAGGAGATGAGAATGTCCATTGTCATCAAACATAATTGCCAAGGGGCAAATCTGTCTCTTTGGATTCACAATGAACACAAATCATAGTTTGCATTAATACTTACCAAGCATGTTTTCTTACCTATAAATATGTGGCCATTGATTTTTGACATCAGTCATCCTCATAGACTGATATCCATTGCACCAAGAAACATGTCTCAGGGAGTTATTGGTAGGATTTTAATACAGATTCCCCTTCTCATATCCAATATGTTTATTAACTACAATTATTATACTAGTGATGATATAAATCAATAGCTACTATGTACTGAGTACCTAAATTGCAGCAGACACTTCACATATATATTCTTTTAGTTAATCTGTAACCCACCAAGGAAAAGAGGTTAAGAGCCTGAACTTTGGAATCAAACAGCCTGGGGATGAACCCTCAGCTTGCCACTTAGTAGCTGGGTGACCTGAAGTAAGTCACCTCGTTTCCTCAAGTCTCAGTTTCATCATCTGTCAATGGAAATAATAGCAATACAACCAACATCCTGTTCGCTGTGATGATTGAGAGAGATAAAGCATGTAACCCCCCCCTGAATGCCTGGCACATGATAAGGACTCAGGAAAGATAAGCAACAAAGCACCCTATCAAGTCATCTCCATTTGGCAGGAAAGCAAAGGATTAGGGAAGTAAACCCCAGCCAAGAGTTCGCAACTAGTGAGTCTGAGAATTGGAACTCAGGTCCATGCTGGTACAACTCCAAAGCCTGTGTTCTTGCTCATTGGCCCACACCAACCCCCACCACTGCACTGAAAATCCCCCAGATTATCTCTGTTGGCATCATGATCTTAAAGATGCTACCAGGCAGAGCCCGGAGGGAGGCCTGGAGCAATGACAGATGCCTACCTGCTCTCTCTAAGGCCCAATTTGCTTTCCAGCTCCCAAAGCAGGATATTCTTATCCTCAGTGTAAAACCACCATCTTGATGGAACTCGAGAAAACCACAAGCCAAGAAAGGGCTCATGGAGACTGAGAAGCAATGGGCTCTTTATCTCATGTCTGAGGGGCCCCAGAGCCTGCAACCCCTTACGTTCAGTCACACCTCTTGCTCCCAAACCCTATCATAAATCAATTCCTTTTCTTTGTCACAGCTTTGTCCCTATTTTCATTTATAATCATCATCACAAGGCTCTGGGCTGTCCCTTAAATGACTTCAAACATGACATAACAATCTAGTCAAATGGGTTTCTCTCTGCTCCAGAAGAAATAGAGACCTCCCTTTTAAGGGAAGCTATGGTAAAACCACCCCAAGTTTTAAGCCCACATCAAAATAAGTGAATGTTTTTCTCGATGTTCTCTCAACTGATCTTTTTTCTCCTGCTCTTTCTGCCCAATTTTCCTAATTCTTGCAAATGTCTTAAGCACATTCTTCTTTGGCTTAACCGAGAGGTCAGTTTTTCCTCTCTCTTTCTCTTACCCAGTTATTACAAAAGGAGTTTAAATCACCAGTATTCCAAATATTAAGTTTTTGACTGAAAATGCTTGTTTGAGATGTAGTGGTAATCCATTCACTGTCACATATTATATAAGGACAAAATGCAAGTAGCCATTCAATTCCTTTAAATCTGACAAAGATGGTCATTGCAGCTTTTTAGCAAGCCCTTGGAAGAAATGAGCCATTGGTAGAAGTTTATAAGCAGATGTTCCCAGATACTCTAACAGTGAATTCTGTTGTTCCCTGAAGATTTCCACTGAAGATGGTATCTGGGTTTGTCACCAGTGTACTGACTAAAGCTACCTTTAAAGTCTGGAATTTTTCCTAACTACTCACTGTGACTTTATCCCAGAAGTCAGGGTCAAGTAATATGAACAAAGAAAAAACAGCAGATGAAAATACTTACATCTGATTTTTCGAAGATGGGGATCTGGTCATTGATATCAATAACATGGATCTGCACATCACAGAGGGTTTTGAAATCTGAAAATCAAAGTCATAGCACAAAAACATTCATCAAATATCATGTGTTAAAACGATAAATCTGTAAGAAATACATTGGCAAGGGGAGTGACAGTCACAGTCACAATTCTGCCATGGACATGCAGTGTTTGTGGGGGACAGGATTCTCTGCCCCCCACCTGCTCCCCACAAGCAGGTCAGCAAGAGGAGGCCGGAAAATCTCTAATAGAAGCTTCCCTGGGCATCTGCCCCTTCGTAGGTAAGGCTTGTTCCTCATCAAGACTGGTTAGGTTTTTTTGTTTGTTTTTTGTTTTTTGTTTTTGTTTTTCCCATGAAGCAACCTCTTTTTTCTAACTAGTGAAACTTATGTAGCCTTCAAAACCTAATGCAAAACTGCCTTTCCAGAAAGCCTTCCCTGAGTCTCCCAGCCAGCTGTCTTTCCTTCTCTGAACACTTCCAGCCCTTACCATGCTGCATCTCCTCTGTCCTATACACTGGGAAAGTCGGGTGCCTATTCCTCCAAATTCTTCCAAATACAGTTAGCCCCCTTCAAGAGGCCTGGCTACTCATACAGTGGGAGGCAAGAGAAGGTCAGAAGGAGCTCATAGAAAATGACACCGTCTTTGAGGGGTGAGTTTGCCAATTCAAAGATCTAGTCCAAGACAGCAGGTTCAAGCTAGGTCCAAGATGAGCATAGAATACAGGTGGGGATGGGGTGTCCAGGGAAATATCCAGAATGAGAAACAACATGACAGGTTCTTTGTTGGGGTCACCGTGGCTCTAAGTCATGATATACTGTGTTGTATAATAGCTAAGACTCCGGGCTCAGGAGTCCCACTGTTGAATTCTGACTCTGCCACTTACCAGATATCTGAGAACTTATCAGATTGTGTGTCATTTGAGTTCTCTGTGCCTTAGTTAGTCTTTCTATAAGATGTACATAACAACAGAACTGGGGTTCTTGTTATAATACAAATTGTCAGCACTCTGTGTACCAGGCACTGTATTAAGTGCTTTACTAGCATTACTCATTGCATTGTCATACGAGTTCCATGACTTAGGCACTATGATCATCTTCATTTCGTTCATGAATGAGGACACACAGCATAGAGAAGTTAGGTAACCTGACCGAGGTCACACAACTAACTAGTGGTCAAGCCAGAATTCAAATCTACCTGCTCCCTTTGCCCTCTCTGTCCACTCTCCACCCTTCCACTCCACTCCGTGTCCCTGGAGGCTGACCCAAGTAACTGCATCTGGACATCCTGGCTGCTGCCAATGGCAGCCCTGATCAGGAGATGGGAGGAGGGGCAGGAAGAGAGAGGTTGGGGGTAGTTTCCCCCAGCAGCCTCTTCTGCAGGCAAAAGTAGAGGGCATGTTCCTTTGGGGAATGCTCCTTTGATTGCCCCTTCACACCTCAGTGGAAGGAGGCTGTCCTTTGCACTTCATACCTCCATTTGGTTTCCCTTAACCCTGTCCACAACCTTTACAAATCCCTTCTTTAAACTCTTCTTGGTTATTCCTTTCGAGGAACTGCTTCTTGCTGGGATCTTGACAGATGCACTCAGGGAGTCTAACTCCAGAGATGGTGTCCAATGCACCAGACAGGCAGCCAGGCTTGTGGTCTAGTTGAATTATAATAGTGGATGCTGATTAAAGCAAAGATCAGTCCTCAGAACAAGAATGACTAACAAGGGTCAGGGTGGGGTTGGGAGTTGGGGGAGGTTTCCAGGACCTGAACTCATTGGCTCCTTGCTCTGCACAAAACTCACTTGGGGAGGGATGCCTGGGTGGCTCAGTCGGCTGAGCGGCTGGCTGCCTTCAGCTTGGCTCATGATCCCAGAGTCTTGGGATCGAATCCTACATTGGGCTCCTTGCTCTGCAGGGAGCTTGCTTCTCCTTCTGCATCTGCCTGCCACTCTGCCTACCTGTGCTCTCTGTCTCTCTGACAAATAAATAAAATCTTAAAAAACAAACAAACAAAAAAACCTCATTTGGGGAAAAACAAAACAAAACAAAAACTCACTTGGGTAAGTTGTGTGGCCTCCTGGGTAGCAAGCCCTCCCTGATTTTATGTAAAACTGTATTAATTAAGCCCAGTCTCTAGGCTATAACATTCAACAACTGAATGTTGAATTCTTTCTGCACACTTATATATTTATGTGTAAATCTATTTGCTCCCTATTTTCTATAAAAATACTCACATAGACAATTTGTAATCTGATTTCCACCTTATGCTCTTAGAGCCTCACCTTACTTCATTTGCATTTGCAGATAGAATTTCTTCTCCTCCATAAGCCCTGCACTATTTTGTAACACATCATATTCATCCCCCAAAATTCAGCTCAATGACACCTTTTCCAGAAAGCCTGACCTTCTCTCTCCCTCTACTGAATCCCTCATTTCCTTCTACATGTTTTTTGTAATTTATTTACTCACATGCCCATCTCCTTTTTACAATGAATGCTCCTTGAGGAAAACCCCTGGGTCTTATTCACCTGTGTATCTTCAATAGCTTGAATGGTGTCTCATGTAAGGTAAGTGCTCAGTAACTGTTTGCTGAAAGAATGGTTGGCTAATGGGGTGCCTGGATGGCTCAGTGAGTTAAAGCCTCTGCTTTTGGCTCAGGTCATGATCCCGGGGTCCTGGGATCGAGCCCCACATTGGGCTCTCTGCTCCGCGGGGAGCCTGCTTCCTTCTCTCTCTCTGCCTGCTGTGATCTCTGTCAAATAAATAAATAAAATCTTAAAAAAAAAAAAAAAGAATGGTTGGCTATGGTGTGAAATTTTCATTCATCATAAGAGGGGATGACTTATACTCACTTCTGTTGTACCTCTTAACAAAATTCTAGATATATTGGGCTCTCACTATTTGCCAAATTACTAACTTCCCAAGTCTGTACTGGGAGCCTGTTAAAACTCAGTTCTCTTCAGTATGTCAACATCTATGCGAAGGGGGAAATGGGAGGAGTGGTGTGAAATGATGCTCTTTTCTTCTTCATACCTGTATAATCTGTGACTCCCAGCACAACGATTACTGAACTATTTGGTCATCTAAGAGTGGGTGCTTGTTAACTCAAAGAAAGATTCTTAACCTAGGAGTGTGTGCATCCCTAAAATCAATCTGGCTCTAAATACATGTGTTTTTGCATGTCTGTGCACAACTGTCCTAACGAATACACAGTGTTCATTAGATCTTCAAAGGGTCTTGTGACCCAACAAAGATTAAGAAACACTTGTTTTGAAATTGTATAGAAGTCATGGCCAGCTGAGAGCTGATAGAAGACAGAACTTCCCCAAAGATGCATTTCTCCTCCACTCTCAAATAATAGGGTCCTTAGAGTTCAAAAGAGAGAATTGGAAAACGCAATTAATATTCTGTTTCGTGATCACAGCAGCCATGAGAATGGGCTTTGCCAACCTCCAACAACAGGGAACTTAATTGACAGTGCCCCCCCCACCCCACCCCATACTGTACTCTAAAATCCAGCAGCATATTTGCAAGGAGGCCTTCTTCCCATGGCTTGCCCCCAGCCAGTGTCTGAGCAAGGCAGGCAGGCCAAGACAGGCATGTTCTAGGAGATCAGAGATTCCTTCGATGGACAACTTTGGACTTCCCAGTGACCTTGGCCAATTTTTTTTTAACTCTTAGTGGTCTGTTGTTCTCCCACCAGCCTTCCTTCACTGAGGCTTAGGCTTATACCATGGTCTGATGGTTCCCCCAGCCCTCTCCAGACACCACCCCCCATTTTTTTTCTCATGGGTCTTTCCCCTAATAAAATCCTTATACATTTAATCCCCTCTTGGCATCTGCTTCTCCGAGGACTGGAACCAACACAATAATGTTGCCTGAGCTATAAGTCTGACCTCTACCATGTTGGACCCAGTGCCTCTGCGCTCCATGTGTGTCTTACAAAGGAAGCAAGAGCTCTCAGATGGCATCCTGTAATACAGCCCAGCACCAGGGCAGCCTAACAAAGCACAACTAGAAGGACAACAAGGATCTCCACTTTTGACAGCAAATGTGACACTAACCTTTGTCAGCCACTTCTACCGTCAGATTGTACTGTGGAGTGTCTTGCTTCTTCAAGGACTGTGCAGCTAACTGGAACACTCCTGAGTAGGTTTGGACCAGGAAGAGTCCTTCCTTGGGAAATTTGGGGATTTGATCCACAATTCTATATCCTAAAATACTATTGACAGTGTTTTCTTCATCCTCGTCGTGGGCAATAAAAGTCCCAATATTGCTCCCTGTGGAGAAAGAATAGAAGGAATCCATCCATTATAGATTCTATGTAATCCACTGTATTCAAAAGGGTTTCACTGGATAAGCATGTCCCTAGAAAGCGCTGAATCACTCAAGTTCTTACATTTATTTGGTTCTTCTCTTTCCATAATGTAGTGTGTTGAGCAGTATATTATTAGTCTGATAGGACCAGCATAACAAAGTACTATAGATTGGGTAGATTTCACAACATAAATAAATTTTCTCACAGTTTTTGAAGGCTAAAGGTCTAAGATCAAGAGGTCGGCTTGTAGATGGCTGTCTTCCTGTGTCTTCACATGATCATTCCTCTATATGTGTCCAGTCCAGATTTTCTCTTCTTAGAGGGACACTAGTCATATTGGATTAAAGCCTTTACTAGTGACAGTATTTTAAATTACCACCTCTTTAAAGACCCTAACTCTCAATAATAGTCCCCCTTTGAGGTACTGAGGGTGAGGATTTCACCATATGCATTTTAGGGGGGGACACAATTCAGCCCATAACAAATAGCATCTTACAAAAATTCATGTCCACCTGGAACCTCAAATGTGACCTTATTTGGAAATAAAGTCTCTACAGAGGTAATTCATTAAGGATCTTGAGATGAAAGCATCCTGGATTTAGGGTAGGCCTAAATCTAGAGAGTGATGTTCTTATTAGAAGAAGAGATGACACAAGACATACATAGAGGAAGTGGCCACATGAAGGAGGAGGCAGAAACCAGAGTTATGCCATAAGCAGCCAAGAAATGCCAGGAGCCACCAGGATCTGGAAGAGGCTGGGAAGAATTCTCTACTAGATTTTAGACTTCCAGCCTCCAGAACTATGAGAGAATACATTTCTGTTGTTTGAAGCCAAGTTTGTGGTGATTTGTTACAGCCATCCTTGGACACTGACAGACAAGACAATTGGTGTTAGATGAGGAAAAGCCAACTGTGGCTTGCTTCTAAGCAGCTGTATGCTACAACTGCAGAGATGACCCTACCCAGAAGATGACACAGGGCAAAGAACAAGCATACATCCCCCGCCTGCTGTGGTCTATGGCCCTATGTGTTTTATCCCTGTGAGTGTTTCGGTCTAGGGAGTTCCAGAAGGCAGAGGATATGACTCACAGCTCCTTCCAGTTCTGGGTGAGTTGTAATAGGTTCTGGATCATCTTGCTCTGTGAAATGACAATTGTGGTTTTCCAAAAGGGAGCAAAAATCCCATCGTGGGGCTAAAACGTGAATATATCCCAGTTGTGGATTTAGGTTTCATCCCTTCCCCAATTTGCATTCACTACCTTACATGGAAATTTGGAGGCATTGTCTTTTTTTTTTTTTTTTTTTTTTTTTTGAGGGTGGAGGTAAGAAAGTGCCTGTGTTATGTCTGTAATGGAGCTGGACCCATATAGAGGTGTCCTGTGGGCTGGGGAGGGAGCATAATAGTCAACAGGACACAGGTGAATATTTATCTAACAGAGTAGCAGCAGCTGCTCTTGCTGAATCCACTACAACCACGTCACCTTGTGGCATGCACCTGCCCTTAAGTGTCTGTGTTGGGATCAAAGAGTATCTTACTAAATTCTGTGATCCTTTGGAGTCAGAGCAGCCCTGCTATGGACCTTTCCTCTCAGCAAGTGAGTTTGACACAGAGGAAACCGTTCTTCTCCCACCCCGCAGGAAAATTTCCGTTGTCAGAGGCACCATGAAGACTGTTGACATCAGTGACCAGGGAAACTCCAGGGGAGGCTGCCTCCCATGGGAGCAGAGAACTTTTTTGGATGGGCCAGAAGTAAAAGGAGGGCCAGGTCTCTGAGGGACAAAGGCCGGGAATGAATGGCAACCCAAACTGACTCAGAGGTATTTACAGCATCCCTTGGGGCACTCAGAAATACTTTCAGGAGGTGGGGTTTTTATGAGAAGCTAAATTTTCTGTATGAACACATAGGATTTGGTAACAAGTGGAATTTCAGAATTAGTATCAGCACTGCTAAAACTTGGGAACACAAGTCCCACAGGTTCTGGCTAATAAAAGACACCAAAGAGGAGAATGTCAACACACTAGGGAATAACTTAGTATTTTATTGAGCTACACAGTAAGCCCCCAAAGGACAGGGACATGGTTTTGTACTTCTTTTAGGCTAAATATAAAGAATAAATTCAATCTCTGTTGATTTATGAGAATTCCTGGTCCATTAAGCCTACAATTCGACACTTGGTGAGATAATGTCACAAAATAAATTCTCACCTTTAGAGAGGCAAATAGCTCTCCGGGACCCTAAACAATTTATCCTACCACAATGACTTCCTCACCAGTCTCAGAAAACTAGTACTATCCTCTCTTCTAAAATGGTTCCCAGTGACCCCCCACAAATTGATTCCTTGGTGTAACCCTCTCTGTCTGAGTGTGGGCTAGGCTTAGTGACTTACTTCTAATCAATGGAATATGGTAAAAGTGATGGATGCCTCTTCAGAGATTAGGTTATAAAAATACTGCCTTTTACCTTGCTCACCATTTTTCAAGATCTCTCTGCCAGCCCCCTACTCCCACCAAGCTCTCCCTCTGAATCAAAGGTATGCAACTGAGCTGCCCTCTGATTCCTGACTCCCAGATGCTGTCATATAATAAATGTTTTTTGAAGCTACAACATTTGGTTTGCTATGCAATAATAGATAACAAATATACCAAATGTTAGGCCCTGTACACAGAGGGTTGAGGGATCATCTGGGAAGTTCTTCAATTCTGCCTTCATTCAGCATCATAGACCAGAAATTTGGGAGGTTTTCAAAAAGGGTGATGCCACAAGTATTTCTTGGCTATTGTCACTCACTCATTGTTACACAACATCACTGTCAGAAGATTCTTCCTTGTAATTAACTAAAATCCTTCAAGCTGCCATGTAACCTTTCCTGTTGCTGTGAGCATTAGAATAAATGAAAAAGACAGGCCCTAAGCAGAACACATTGACAACAGGTCACCTCTATAGGACTCCTGACAGCAAGAAAGTAAAACAAAATAAAACATGCACATGGAGGGGCACCTGGGTGGCTCAGTGGGTCAAGCTTCTTCCTTCAGCTCATGTCATGATCCCAGGGTCCTGGGATTGAGCCCCGCATCAGGCTCTCCGCTCAGCAGGGAGCCTACCTCCATGTCTCTCTCTGCCTGCCTCTCTGTCTACTTATGATCTCTGTCTGTCAAATAAATAAATAAAATCTTTAAAAACAAACAAACAAACAAACAAAAAAATGCACATTGAGCAAACAAGCCACAGGAGCAGGTGCAATCAGAACGGCATCTACTGTGTCAAAAATGTATAGTAAGAAGAGTAGAATGATCAAAAGAAAATGATGAGAATGTCCACAAGGCATGGGAGGAAGGATCTACTCAGAAGGACAGCAGAGCCCGAGGAGTGGCTCTCATAGTAGCTACCATGTGACACCCAACAAAGCAGGTAAAAAAGACTTGCAAGGACAAAAAGAGGTAGGACTCGAACTTCGTCAACTACCTTCCTGAGCTATTATTTGATTCCTAGAGAAGGAAGATCAAGGGTCAAAAGTCAACTTGCATTTTTGGTGCTTGCTTACTGCAGAGTATCTGACATTGGATATCAATACTTATCTGAATTATTTAGCAAATTTGATGAGATTTTATCTGTTCCTGAGATTGTTAGAAGGCAAATAAGAATCTACGGGGAAACGTTGCAAGTGAGATAACCTTATATATGTATACAAGATACTGGCATAAGTGGTTATGGTGCCAGTGGTAGTGGTAAGGGTGTAGAAGTAATAGTAGTACTAGTACTAGTAACAATAATAGTAGTGGGAGTAATGATGGACACAGTGGTGGTAGTAGTTTCAAAAGCTCCAATTTAAGAACACTTCCCAGATATATTTTTTAGCCGAAATACTGTACCTGTGTGATTCCAAGAGTGCATTCAAATCTCTCTGCTGTGCCAGATATGCACAGATGATCCCCGATCACACTTACCTCCCTATCTTTTACCTGGTAGAGACAAGAAGGGGATTGAAGAGGTAACATATAGAGGACAGTCCATATGCTTTGTCCATGGCTTTGAGCAGCAGCCATTTCTTACCTATAATTTCATTCTCCTGGACCTCAAAAACGGTCACTGCAGATGGACATGTAGGTGGGTTATCATTAATGTCCTTAACTTTCACACGAATTTCCAGCGGTACCGAAAGCAATCTTCCACCCTCATCCATTGCTGTAGCGTAAAAAACATACTACAACAGGAAGATCAGTGTTAAGACAGGACTCCTCCATCATCCTTGTTAAAAGGCAGAGAAAACAGTTATTTAATCTACCCCTTTATTTTCAATTTACTTCGAACTGGGAAACAAGATAAAATGGGTCAGGTCTGCAGGGTGCTCTCTTATCTTTGAGAGCAATCATGTGCTGGGGTTCAGAACACAGTTTGGGGTTTTTGTTGTCATTTTTAAGTAAAATCAATTCTTCCCTGAGATGTCCATGGGCACAGGAGTCTTGGCTTTGTTGGCCGTGAAACTCTTCCCAGACTTACTCACCGAATCCTTTTCTTCTCGGTCCAAGGGCTGAGTCACATAAATGCCTCCTTCCTCGTCAATTGAAAATGGGAATTTGGGCCCCTTCTCCTTGCCAGTTAGGGAGTATCGTGCACCTGGCTCATTCCACTGCACCTATAAGGCCCACAGTGAGTGGTCAGGAGAGACATATCAGGACCAAGAGAACTGGAAAGGAAGAAACACTTCTCTGGTTCTCAATTCAAAATTTCCAAAAATCTTATTTGTATGTCTGTGGTTTTCTATAACTACTTCATATTCAACTAAAATAAGCCTCTTCTTCTTCTTCTTTTACCAAGTTATAGTACTCAAAAAAATCATACAGGAGTATTTTTCTTCTCTAAAGAAATTCCTTGTGAACCCTCTAATGGGGCTGTGGGTTGTTCTTTTGGAAGTCTGACTGTGGAGTCTTCCTATCCATGAAACAAAATGTAATTTGCAGCTGCTACTCTCTGAGAACAAAGTCGAGATGTACGACAAGCTCCTGAAACTCCCCAGTGAGGATGTTCAGAACAACAGGAGACACTCTAACCTTGTCTCCATGCCATGATTTAAGCAAGACAAATCGTACCTAAGGAAAGTGCATGCCTCCCCTGAATATTTAGTCTTAAAGACTTCAGAGATAAGAATAATTGCCAACCCCTAGTGTTGTTTGTAAACAACTTGGCAAAAAAATAAGTAAACTCAATAGTAAGATCAGTCCACTTGCTAGAGACAGTAGCACAGCCTCTATGATACTCTAATACTAATAACAACACCTATTGGGGGCTTGCCACAAGCCAGATACAATGCTAAACACCTTTAAGTATTATCTCATTAAATTCTCAAAGACCCGGTGAAGTAGAGTGATATACCCATTTTATGACTGAGAAACCTAGGCCACAATGTTTCAGTGACTCGCCCAAGCACTACAACTATCTGAATGAACTATTCTCTTAGACCAGCTCAGGAAGGGCATCGAGGAGCCACCCTGGTCCCTTGTTAGTTATTTAAGCACCACCTTCTGTCCAAGCCAAAGACTGTGTTCTTGCTTCTAAGGGAGTTCCCTTGTATCCTAAAAATTCAGTCAGACTTCTTTTCTCTTGAGCTGTCCCCCTCCATTCTTCTTCTCAGGATTCAAGAAACCCAAAGCACTTTCCCCCAGGCCTAAGTATCAAGTGTAGCACCTTAGTATTTCTCTACTTCAAGAGCCTTGAGAGCAAATAAGTATGTTTGTTCTTTTTAGCATTTATTAGTCCTTCTGGTCATAACCTAAATAATAAATAAGACTTTAGTAAAGGCTTAAGTCTGAAATTCTCATGACACATTTTCTTAGCTGGTAAAGCAGAATACCTCTTGCTTTCATTCTTCCCCCCGACCCATGCCATTAAAGTGAAGTTGATGAATTCAACATTTCAATAATTAAAAATCCTTTTAAGATAGACAATAGATATGATGGGATGGGCCATTCCAGTGCCACCTTAACAACATCACCCATTCAGAAAAACGTTAGGGGAACTACAAACTGAGACTCATAACATTGATACATTTTATCTACTTTCACAGATATTATCTCTGAGTTAATCTCCACATCAACCAGAGAGGTGCTGTTATCCCTATTTTATTGATGGGAAGTTGGGTCTTAGAAGAGATAATAGCTTATTTATGATCAATCATTAAAATAATGGAGCAGGCACATGGTTTTGGTCATCTGCTTCTAAATCAGTGCTCTTTCACTAACCCACAGTTTTCATGTCAAGGAGCTTCCTGATCTTCCAGAAGAGATAAGATCTGGGTGAAGCCAAGAATGGATTTCCAGGATCGAAGGTAGGAGGGCACCCCCGGTAAGAGCTCCTACCATGGAGGTGGGAAGAGGGAGACATGTGAATGAAAAGGAGGGACACATAAGAGGTGGAGTTGTGGGAGGATGGTACCAAGAGTACAGGTTGCCTACTTGACTCCTGCTCTTAGCCAGTCATGTCTGTCCTTCAGTCTATGATCTGATGTGTCTACTGGATAAAGTTTTCTCACAAGAATAAGACACAACCTTTCAAAAATATTTACAAACTCCTATTCAAATCATATATATGTACATATATACATATATGTACAATATATGTACAATATGTATACATATGTACATACCTTGTACACCATATACAACCCACTCCAGTGCAGCCATATCCTACACTACTGACTATACTATATTACTAACAGTAAACAAATATTAGTGGTATTTACTTGGAAGGGGAAGGGGAGTGAAGTTCTCTTTTAAAGTTTGTACATGCAGACACGAGTGTGCACATGTGTGTGTATGTATCTGAACCCAGGCTGGTAAAGACCAGAGTTTACCCATGATAATAAACTAATAAACTCCAGAGTCTTGGGGCCAGAGACTTTGTCTACTTCGTTTGTTTTATAATTATACTATGTAAATGTACCAAATAAATATATCACTGAAGACCATGAGAGTGGACCTCCACAAAGTAAGGCCATTTATCTAGTGAGCTCAAAGCACTCCTTGGGCACTACCTGAGTGATTTTGATGGGGTGAGGATCAGTTGAGTTTTCTACAATCTCCACAGGTTCTGGTGCTTTCCAAATATTCTCATTCACTATTATATCCACGGATGTGCTGTCACTGAAAGAATTCTCATTCTGGCCTCCCATGTCCTTCACTGAGACCACCAAACTGTAGGAAGGATTCTTCGATGGATCCAATTCCCGGGATCCTATGGGAAGTAGGAAAGAAGAAAAAAGGAAACATCTCCAAAGGTAACACAGATCTGGGTTCCTTTTTCTGACTCAGACAGTCCCATGAGGGCATCACTCAACTTACCGTCTACGGTAAGTGAAATTCCTCCCGTTTTGTTGTTGATCTGAAAGTACATGATGTTGTTGATCATGGGAAGCTGGATGACAATTTCATAAAGAAGCTGACCATTGGGAGTGGCTGGATCATCAGGGTCTGTAGCATTGACATACATGAAGGGTTTTCCTGTTAAACAAAATATCCCCAGAGCGGGAAAAAGATGTTAATTGAAATCCAGACCAACCATAGACACTTTTATCTTCTAAGAGGCAGAGATGGAATGGGGGAATTTATACTAGTGGGGAGATAAATCTTTATTTGACTTCCTTCCATTAAGATGGGGCTTCTCGAAGTATGGTCCAGGGACTTGTAGGCGTCTTTGAGATTATTTTTAGCTTTGATGGAGTCAAAATTCATGCATGTGTAAAAGATCCACTGCAGCACAATATAATTCAATGAATTTTAACATAAAGGAGTTATCCAAAAAAGGCATTGATATAGTTTCAGATTTCACATTGTCACCAGCTTTTAAGAACTTCTTAAGTTCTGGTATAGTATCAAAGAATATCCACAGTTATGTGAAAATGCTATTACGATACTCCTCCCTTTTCCAACTGCCTATCTATGTGAGGCCAGTTTTGCCTCATATGCTTCAACCCAAACAGCAATATGACAACAGAATGGATGAAGAAAAAGATACAAGAATCCAATTGTTCTTAGCTAATTACTCTAGTCATTAAAGAGATGTGCAAAGATTAAAACAAAGCCATTCTTAATCATTCTTTTTGTCTTTGAAAATATTTATTTTTCACTAAAATGTGCTTATTATTACTTACACAAATTAAATTTTTTTAATTCTAATGAGGTATTGGTAAACATAATCAGTGATGTGCTAGAGTCAGCTCATGACAGCCAAAGGCTGAATTTCCAGAAATTTTTGTGAGCCAATTATTAACACCATTGGTAGCTAAATAAGCCATGGTGGCAATATTTATACCACAGAAATTGGACAATCCTACAGATCAGGGCTTTTCTCCTCAGAGAGACAGCTATTAAACATTTACCAGCATATCACTGGATAGAACCCATATATTTTTTTAAAGTTCTTTGAAGTTATTAATAATTTTTAAAAGAACACAGGAGCCCTGAGACCAAAAGTTTTGGAACCACTGATCTAGAAGAGCCTATTAGTAAAGAGAGAAAGGGTAAGACTTGAAAGATTCTTATTTAGCAGAATTCATAAGTGAGTCTGTGGTTGTAAGTTCAGGAACAAAGATGCTCTACATAATAAAGTAGAAGGAATTATCTTCCTGAGTTACTGGAAGTGGGCATTGAAGAGCGAGAGAGAGAAGATTAAGTAACATAGAAGGAAATTTGACAGTGAGTTGGTAGAAATGGCCAAGAGCATTTCTGAGAACTCCAAAGTCTGATATTCACATTTATTTTCTTCATATTCGTATTATAACATAATGCTCCTTCATCTCCCCAAATCTTCAATAGAGTCACATACCTATGGTTTTTATGGAAAAGGGTAGAAGCAAAGTGAAGGGATGAGCTGTAAGTAGGAGTTGTAAGTAAGAGAAGAAAAGGAACTGGGAGCCCAAAGTGACCAGGAGCATGAAGATTTCTGAGAGAATTTTGGAGAGTGAGCTCACCTTTCCAGAGTATTCTTGAGTGTCCTAGAGCTCTAAGGTATTCTAAAGCTCATTCTAGAATCATAGTTCTTAACTGGGGTGATTTCTCCCCCCAGGTGACATTTGGCAATGTCTGAAGGCATTTTTGTTGTTGCATCTGGTAAGTAGATGTCAGGGAATTTGTTAAAAACCCTACAATGCACAGAACAGCCCCTGACAAAAAGAGACTTACCGGTCCCAAGATGTCAATAGGGCCAAAGCTGAGAAACCATGTCTTAGAGCAATGAGGATAATAACTCCTAGGGGACTGCCATTAAATTTAAGTATGACAGGAAGTGCTAAATGAGTGATGCTGCAGCTTTTAGCCACACAGATCTGCTCTTCTGCCTGAAATCCTTCCACCTTTCCATACATAGCTCCAGACTCCTGTCTTTTACCTGGACGAGAATTCTGTCTGACTGAGCCTTCATACTTTTGCTGGAGAAACATGGGTCGATTGTCATTGATGTCCTTCACTTCTATGGTGATGGGAACTGGGCCCTCCACTGTAGCTCCTTGAGCATCCAGGGTTGAGACCTGGTGTAGAAAGGAAAAGAAAACCACCTATATAAGTCTGAACTTCCTATCACACACCAAAAAGCCAGTTGAAGAAAATTAGAGCCAAAGATCCAATAACCTGGTGACCGTAGGGGAGAAAGACATCCATAAAAGCCCCATTTGGGAGTTACTAAAACAGGGACCCAATCAGTTAAACTCTGCTAATCATGGCTGTGTTTTCCCAGCAGTATGGTATGCTAGACACTGGACATGCTTTTTTTCTAAATAGTGAAGTAAGAACATTTTGACTATGGGAGGCTATGGAAGTGCCATGTTCATTTTAGTGGTCAACCTGCAAAGCCAATAGAAGTTACCAGATGGAAAGTTTTGTTTGCTCCTTTTTTTCTACGATTAGCTCCCTACCATTCCTGTGTATTCAGATGAAAAACTAAGGAGGACAAAGAGGGAGAAGTTCTCTTTAGTTAGAGTCTCTGAATGTTGGATATTTCTGCTTCTTGCAAGACCCCCAGGACCTCCATCCCCATACTGATGCTGCTTTCTCTGTAGGTCTAAAGCCCACACAATAGCCACAGGGAGATACCTGACATATCAGAGAAGTGTTGGCTTGGTTTGATCCAAGTGCTTGATCATGGCCATACTTGAACAACCAATGCCATCTGAGGGCTTTGGCGATTCAAATTGGGTTACTCTGATTAAAAACCCTGAAGAAGAGGGTATCTTTGCCATACCCAAAGGGTATCTCTTAATCATTCGTAAAAAAATGGACAAATGAGATTTGCAATGCATGCCATTGATGTCAAGAGAGCTGGATTCTATGAAAGATTCTCAAGGATTCTATGAAAGAGATGAAGGTGCTAGTGATACTTCCAGGACAATGCTAAAGGGTGCCCAGAGAGGTTGGAGTTAGGT
The DNA here is from genome assembly GCF_022355385.1 of Mustela nigripes. Taxonomy (NCBI): domain Eukaryota; kingdom Metazoa; phylum Chordata; class Mammalia; order Carnivora; family Mustelidae; genus Mustela; species Mustela nigripes. The sequence goes on from NC_081559.1 coordinate 155,864,356, forward strand.
TCCTTGGTCTGTTCTCAATTCACCTGGAGTCTGTGGACAGCTCTTGTTTCTCTATCCAAGGCTTTGTTATGATACAGAAGTCCATCTGATTGTATCTGAAATATGCCATCTGTCTCTCCAGTTAGTTTGAAATTCACAGCAGGAGGTTTGGCCTTAAACTGGGAAAAAGCAAAAATCAGATTAGGCTATAAGGAAAAACAATGTTGTGGAATTTGTAGAATGTCACAAATTTCAGGTAATGTTTTCATTTGTATAATCACTAAGTAGGATCTGAGCTTTTAAAGTGATACATTCTAGGGGTACCTGGGTGGCTTAGTCATTTACACATCTCCTTCTGCTCAGGTCATGCTCTTGAGCTGGGATCAAGCCCCACATTGGGCTCCCTGCTCAGGTATTTAACCTCTAAAATATATTTCCCTCAAGAAACAATGTATGGTATAATTTAATTCATTAACAAAAGCCAATTGATGCTTTAAGTTGTAGCTGGAGTTAGATGAGATTTTTCTGAGAATATCTGAGAGCTTTAGCATTGCTGGTTTCTAAGAAACATGAAAAGAAATAACTTTATTGTTAGGATAAAAAATGTCATCTGAGGGGCGCCTGGATGGCTCAGTGGGTTTTAAACCTCTGCCTTCCGCTCAGGTCATGATCTCAGAGTCCTGGGATGGAGCCCTGCATTGGACTATCTGCTCAGCAGGGAGCTTGCTTCTTCCTCTGTCTCTGCCTGCCTCTCTACCTACTTGTGATCTCTGTCTGTCAAATAAATAAAAATCTTTAAAAAATAAAAATTTAAAAAATGTCATCTGATACTTCTAAATATTTTGACAAAGATTAAGACATTTTAATATTAAGGAAAACAATTTAAAAGTGTCTTTAGATGGGATTGGGAGGGAGACAAACCATAAGTGACTCTTAATCTCACTAAACAAACTGAGGGTTGCTGGGGGGAGGGGGGTTGGGAGAAGGGGGGTGGGTTATGGACATTGGGGAGGGTATGTGCTTTGGTGAGTGCTGTGAAGTGTGTAAACCTGGCGATTCACAGACCTGTACTCCTGGGGATAAAAATATATGTTTATAAAAAATAAAACTTTTTTTTTTAAAAAGTGTCTTTAACTTGATAAAATTCTATATGACAATCTCTTAGTTACTTTTTCAGAAGGGAGGAAAATGTCAACAATTACTCATGGAATAATAATATGGTGCTTTTAAGACCACAAGAATAAAACATTCACACAAAATAGAGCAGACGTAAAAGTTAGTTCAACCTCATTAATAATTTTAACACATTTTTATAATTGTTATTAATAAATAAAAATCAATAACAACCAATGTTGTAAAAGATATAAAGAACATATTATTAAAGGAAAGTAAATTAACACAAAGTTCCCTTTGGGAATCACTTGAGGTATAGAATGTAACCTTTGATAGCAAACATCACTAAGCAGAATTTATCCTAAAGAAATATTTTTTCGAACTGTAAACTACATGCTTGTAGTATAAGTAGCCTTATTTATAATACTGGAAAGTTGAAAACTCCTGAATGATCAAAAACTAAAGGTGAAAAAATTATTCCAATACATAAAGTTGATAGAACATTAATTATTAAAATGTTTATTCTATAAATTATGAAGCAGCATAAGAAAAAATGATATTATGGAAAGTAACAAAAGGAGACTATAATAATAAATCTGAACTATGATTGTAATAGTAACAAAAGCATTCATGTCAGTAGGTAAGATATGGTTAGATGGTTATATGGGTAAGATAATAGTTAATGTGTTAAGTGGGTAGAACTGGGTGAATACTTTTTTTGTGTTTGCTTGTTGATATTATATTGTTTATATAATAAATAAAGGTGTTACTATTTTGTGTTTTAAGGATATCATGGGAAAGATGTAATGAGGATCTGAAAAAGAACTTTTCCAGGGGCGCCTGGGTGGCTGAGTGAGTTAAGCCTCTGCCTTCAGCTAGGGTCATGATCCCAGGGTCTTGAGATCAAGCCCCACATTGGGCTCTCTGCTCAGCGGGGAGCCTACTTCCTCCTCTCCCTTTCTCTGCCTGCCTCTCTGCCTTCTTTTGATCTCTGTATGTCAAATAAAAAAATGTTTTAAATAATAATAAATAAATAAATAAATCCTTTACAGGTGCCTGGGTGGCTAAGTGGGTTAAAGCCTCTGTCTTCAGCTCAGGTCACGATCCCAGGGTCCTGGGATCGAGCCCCACATCAGGCTCTCTGCTCAGCGGGGAGCCTGCTTCCCCCCCCCTCTCTCTCTACCTGCTTCTCTGCCTGCTTGTGATCTCTGTCAAATAAATAAATAAAATCTTTTAAAAAAATAAAAAAACTTTTCCTCCATAAAAGCAATGAGAAACTGAAAAATAAATTGTAAATAAATATTAACATTTTCAGAACCTTGGAAATTAACCGAATGCTTGCAAGACTCAAGGAGTATTTATTTAAGAAAATTACAATCAGTAAGAACCAAACATTATGATTACTTTGACTTGCCCTAATTCCATTGTCCTTTCTCAAGATATGCAGAATCCAACAGCTTCACAGCCACAGTACTATGGAGGGGGCAGAAAGGGTTTGGAATTTCCCCAAATCCCCATTCCCAGACAACTGTTATTATCTGACCTATCCAGAGTTCCCTGGAAACACCTACTCAAAGGTCTTGTCTTTATCTGACCTCATAGTTCACTCACTACAAATAGTTTTTCTCTTGGGAAATTTGTCAGAAATAATCATCAGCAATTGTTTAAAATTGCAGTTGCCTGAGGCAGTGATAAAAGTTGACACAAACAAGAAGCTGACCAAAATACTTAAAGAGTTCATCTGGATTGTAAGATAACCCTAGGGGCATTGAAAATCTCCAATATAGGGGTACCTGAGCAGCTTAGTTCGTTAAGCATCCAACTCAGCTCAGGTCATGATCTCAGTGTCCTGAGATTAGACCCCACATCAGGCTCTGAACTCAGAGAGGAGTCTGCTTGAATCTCCCTCTCCCTCTGCCTATCCCCCTGCTTACATTCTCTCTCTATATATATATAAAACAAATAAAACTTTAACAATAATTAAAAATGAGAAAAAAACGAAGATCGAAGTAAATGAAATTGGGAATGTAAAAGGAGACATTGCTACCTACCTTATGGAGCTAAAAAGGATTAATGAGAATATAAGTAATTATTTCCCCACAAATGAGACAACCTCAGTGAAATGGATGAATTCTTAGGCAAGCAGAAACTATCAAAACTGAGTAAAAAATAAATAGGAAATCTGAATAAAACTGTAACAAGAGATTGAATTAGTAATCAAAAAACTTTACACAAAAGAAAGCCCAGTATCAGTTGGCTTTACTGGCAAATTCTACTTAACACATAAAGAAAAATTAATACCAAATCTTCACAAATGTTACCAAAAAGTAAAGGATATGTCCCAATTCACTCTAGGAGGACAGTATCATCCTGATATGCAAATCAGGAGATAACCCAATAAAACTGCAGGCCAATATTTCTTATGAATATAAATGCAAAAATCTTCAACTAGCAAACTGAATCTAGCCACATATAAAAACAATTATATAGCATTACTAAGCACATGAGAAGATATTCAACATCATTAGTCATTAGGGAAATGCAAACCCAAACCGCAAAGACAAAAATAATACTATTTTACCCCCATGAGGATAGCTGTAATTAAAAAACACAGATAAAGGGGAACCTGGGTGGCTCAGTGGTTTAAAGTCTCTGCCTTCGGCTCAAGTCATGATCCCAGGGTCCTGGGATTGAGCCCGACATCAGGCTCTCTGCTTGGCGGGCAGCCTGCTTCTCACCCCCCTACCCCGCCTGCCTCTCTGTCTACTTGCGATCTCTATCAAATAAATAAAATCTTTTTAAAAAACCACAGATAAAAACAAACATTGGCAAGGATGTAGAGAGATCGGAACTTGTAAACAATGCTGGCAAGAATGTAAAATAGTTCAGTTGCTTTGAAGAACAGTTTCACGGTTCTTCAAAAAGTTAAGCATTGAGTTAACTGTGATCCAGCAATTCCACTCCTAGGTATATATCCAAGAGAGTTGAAAACATGTCCTCACAAAAAGTTGTATATGATTGTCCATAATAGCATTATTCAGAATAGCCAGAAATGTCCATCAATTGATAAATGGCTATTCAAAATGTGGTATATTTCCATACAATGGAATATTATTCAGCTACAAAAAGGGAATGAAGTATTAAAACCTGCTATGATATGGATGAACTTTGAAAACATGCTAAGGAAAAGAAACCACACAAAAAGTCCACATGTATGATTCTATTTACATTAAATGTCCAGATAAGCAAATCTACAGGTACTGAAAGTAGATTTGTGTTTGCCAGGGGCGAGGAAGAGAGGAAAATGGGGACTGTTACTCTGAGGCTGATGAAAATGTTCTAGAACCAGATAGTGTTAATGGTTGCACATCTTTGTGGTATATTAAAAATCAATGATTTGTACATTTGAAAAGGTAAACGTTATGATGTATAAGCTAAATCTCATTAGAAAGAGGAAAAAAATGACCTAGCTCAGATTTATATTATGCTATCTTATGATCTGGAAACCCCTAGAATACTGAGCTGGAGTTAGTTGTAAATCCTCAATGAAGGACGTCTGTGGCTGTTTAGTTCTTTTGTTTTGTTTTGTTTTGTTTTTTAAGATCTCTTACTAACCCAAGGACCAGTCTCACAGGGCAATGAGCTGGCTTTGTGTCTCCCAAACTCCAGGCAAGAATACTGGTGCGAAATGAGGGGATCTGTACCACTGCCCCCACCACTGTAAAGAGGAGTTCGAAACACATCTTACCATGGCTGGGTTTGTTGCATCCTCTCCACATACAAAGATGGACAGGGCATGGTGTGTTCTAACCTCAGCTCTGCTGTTAACTTATTTAATCCTCAGTTTCCCTATCTGTAAAACAAGCAGTTGGTACCAAAAGTCTCCTTGGTCTTTTCTAATGCAGAGATTCTGAGATCTTCATAAGGAAATCCCCTTCATCTCCTACTCCTCTACTCCGACACACTCACCCATAAATAGGAAACATTCAGCCATGGTAACTGGGCTATCATTTCTGGCCAAAAAGAGATAGACTTTGTAAACTGGCCAATGGAAAAAGAACCAAGAAGGAAGAAAAGCAGCCCAAGGGATGGGATCCTTAGAGACTGAAATCATGCTATCCAGCCAGGTACTGTGAGGTTCGTGACTGGGGCATTGTGGTCCTGATTCCGTTCCCTAGAACGTGGACCTGTGCTCACAGAACGCCTACTCGATACTCCCCATCCTCCGTACGTGCTTTTCCCTCTGGCAGCACAGAGCAGGTGTCCATGCGGTGCCTCTGTTGAGCTCCTCTTCTCTCCCTTCCTCACCAAGTGAATTCCTCTCAGACTCCAGAGCTCTTGAAGCATTGGCTATTCCCTCAGTGCATGACTTCCCTGAGTGGAGAGGTCAAGGCCTCTGTAATACACTACAGGGCCAGGTGGACAGAGGCACTCTGGGGCCCCCGGCACTAACCTGGTACCAAATGAAAGAAGGGAATGAGGCGGGGCGCCTGGGTGGCTCAGTGGGTTAAGCCGCTGCCTTCGGCTCAGGTCATGATCTCAGGGTCCTGGGATGGAGTCCCACATTGGGCTCTTTGCTCAGCAGGGTGCCTGCTTCCTCCTCTCTCTCTGCCTGCCTCTCTGCCTACTTGTGATCTCTCTCTGTCAAATAAATAAAATCTTTTTAAAAAAATAATAAAAAAAAAAAAAGGAATGAGGCAGACTTCAGTCTCTCCTCTGTACACAGAACTGCCCAACAAGACAAACACTTGGCCATTAACTGAAGGCATCCCCCTTAAGAGGTAGTCCAGCAACCCTCCATTGCTCCCACAGTACCTGGGGTGGAGGTCATGGGCACACCCCCAAAGGCTCATCAAACCATCTTCAACCATTCCAAGTCCAAGTGGACTTCCCAGCAAACTTCTGGTAAATTCAGGAGTATGTTCTTCTCTCTCCCCATTATATTTCCAGGATTTTTTCAGTGTCCTTGAAAGCTGGGGTATCTTACTCCAATCTACAGGCCACCCCTCAATCTGATGCTTTTCTCAGTTTTCTGACTATGGGAGATAACCACCTCCCAGCATGGTCAACCCATAGACAAGGGCCCAGGGATGGGTTCAGAGGAGCAAGTAAGGAAAAGCTACCATTCCAGGGCTACTCCAAAGAACCTGCTTCTTCCAGTGCTCCAAGCAGCATCCTCGTTGGATAGACAGATAGTCAGATGGCCATTCCACTCCCACCCTAGGGGAGAGGCAGAACCTAGAAGCACCAAGCTCCCCACCCCAGGGATAGGAGCACTCCCCCGAGACACAACTGAAGAAGTCTGAATGAGAATGCCATGCACAACCTCTCACAAGACCGAGGTCACCCATCTCTCTGTTTAACTGAGCTTCTGAAATCATTCTTTATAATGAGATCTGCCATGCCTCTATTTTATTTCCTGCTATACAGTAGATTAAGGAGTAAAGTCCACTGTGAGAGCCTATAAAATCAAGATAACAGTGATCAAGAGGAGCCATTACCTGGAATATGACTTGACTTGCTTCTTGGCCTTCAAAAATAGAGAAGGTCATGGGTTCCAGGGGTCCACTAAACTTCCTCTCTTGGCTATATCCAGTTGTCTGTTTAAAAAAAAAAAAAAAGGAAAGATAAAGAGATAATTGGCATACCCATCCTTATGAATAGACACATGCCTCTTGCTTCCAGGACTGATACAGGAAACACATGATTCTAACCTAGCTCAAAACAATGCAAAATATAGTCAAAACAGGTAGAAAGAGATTTGGGATATTACTGAGCTTCTACGATGTCAAGAGGGCTTGCCACGAGCCTTGTGCTGTTTTTCTCATTCGACCGTTCCAGCAATCACCCTGTGGGGAGAATATTAATGCTCCCATGTTACAAGTGAGGCTCATGGAAGTGAGGTTACTTGCCCAAAATAAATTCTATAAGTGGCTGATGGGGCACACACACAGGGATCTGACGGAAAAGAAGTTTCTATCTTCCCACAATGCCACTCTGCCTTCTACATACCCAACAGCTTTATATCAGCTCCTTCAATCCCCTCTCCTCTACTCCTGTTAGTTTATAAGAACATTTCTGGCAGATTGCCAGTACCCTACAGTTCACAGTCACTTCAAGAACAACTGAATTTATAAGGGAGAGAAATATGTAGATGTGTTAAGCCCAGTGCTTACTCAGCACACTGTTCCATGGTAGATTTTAATCAAATCTGAATCTGAATTTGAACTGTGACTTCAAGAAACACAGTTTTAACATTTGATTAACAATTTATACTCATATAGGAAGAAAAAAAAAAGAAAACAAAACGTTTACTTCAAACAGTAACCCTACGATGTTTCTAAAGCCCAAAGCCCCTGAACTTGACAGGCAAGCAGACTCTGCAGACCCCCAAATCCAGGCTGGAGTAGCAGTATGTGGTAGCTGGGACAGGGAGAAGAGAAATTGGTATGTGCTATGCCTGATCAGTCCTAAGCAGTTAATCCTACAACAGCCTGGGGACACATTCTTACTGTTAGCTCTGTTTTACAGGCGATGAGACTAAGACGCTGCGAGGTGAAGCAATTTGCCAAGGTAGAGACAGGAAGCAGGATTCGAACCTATGACTCTGCTATGGGTGCTCTCAGCCACCATGCCCCACCACCCACCAAAGAGAGCAAAAAATGGCCAGGACAACCTGGCAGGAATACAGGGGCATCACTCTCACCATTCCCAGCCCAGGAGGATGGGGAACTTACCACAGCAGCCCCTGCCACTCTCCATCTCCTACCACAAATGTCGCTCTACAGTGAAGCTGAACATGACAGGCAGCACACGGGGGGCTCAGCCAGCCATCAACCCACCCAGAGAGAACACCCTCTAGAATGAGGGACTCGGCACCAATACCTGATGCTTGTTCCCCTCCCTTGAAAAGCCAAGAGGTCTCTTTTCCAGACTCCCCTGCAGCTATCAGGGCAGCCAAATGACCCAGTTTTGGTTCATGAAACAAAAGGTGACAGCTGCTATGGGGCGGGGGGTGGGGAGGGTTGGTCAAGTTTTTATTTTCCCAATGAAGAAGGACAGATGTGGCTGAATTTGCCACCCCCTTCCCTGTTGCTCTTGCTCAGACAACGGACCTCATGTTTATGGCTGTGGTGGTCCTCATGAAACCATGAGGGGACAAACCAGCTCAAATATTGGGGGAGCCACGAGAAAGAAGCTCAAGTCCCTGGTAATATCACAGAAATGCAGAACCCACCTTGGGCTGCCCACTTGAGGCTTCTTGTTATCTGAGGAAAATGAACTCTCCTTACTAGAGCTGCTCCAAAGCTGAACTTCCTGTTGCCTATACCAAAAGCATTCCTAACTGACAAAATAATTTTATAGACTTCTAGCTCATAACTCCTTTTAGGGACTATCGTGCTCTGGGGTCTCTTTCTCCCCTGTACTTCTTTTCCACACCTCTGGAGGGCGGAACACAAGAGCTGGGGACAGATGTCCAGGCACTGCCACGGTTGGTACAGGACAAGGATGGCCCTTCCTGTGAGGCCACTAGTTAACAGCAAACTGCCTTCGTCAGCTTTCAGCTCACGTCAGCAAGGGCCAGTCATTCAGCAGTTCACACCAGTCCGCAAGGGCATCCGGACGGAACTCGCATTAGTCAGTCTCTCTCAGTGGCAAGGTTCAAAGTTGAGTTCTTGTAACAGGGCAGCAAATCTCCCTTCTTGTCATTAACGTGGCTATCTGAGCTATAAAGATTTCAAACTGCGCCTGCGTGTGTCATGAGTCATCAAGTCATACTGCCAGAACTGGGAAGGACGGTGTGGGGGGAGCTTGTGAAAGAAAAAGAGGGTCTGTGCAAGAGTTGGAAGGATAATGCCCACCATCTTGCACAAAGAGATCGAAGGAAGAAGGCAAGGGAACGGAACGGACACTTCTTCATGGTTCCTGTGCAACAGTTATGCGGCTAGACACCCCCCCACCCCCGCCACACACACACATATCATTTCTTCCGATTCTGAGTATCTCCAGAGAAGTCCCACAGCAGAGACAGATAATGTGGGATGAAACCAGCTCTGCTAAACCACCAAGCCCCAACTCTGAGCCTCACTGTTACCCTGCCTTCCTGGCTGGCAAAGGACACACGCGGCTGCCAGAGCTGCCTGCCTGGTAGCCATCCTCATCACACTCTCCAGCAAGACTTCTCTGCAGGGATTAGAAAGTATTTATGCCACCAAACTCTTCTTCCTTCTAGAAAAAGTATAGTCCCAGGCAAAACTCTAAAGTAGGTGGCTTCTCCTGGATTTCTCTGCCTCCCTATTCAGCACCCTTTCCCAAGCCCGGATCACTCACTCGCTTTCTCTTTTGTGCCCTTGCAATATATTCATGCAGTGTTTCTCACCCCTGTGGAAACCAGTGCTCAGAAAAGAACAGGAGAGACACTGGGAGTATGGGATAAAAGACTGGCAAGCATTTTACATCGCTATCTCTGCTGAATAAAGCCTTATGCTGAAGGAAAGCTCCAACTAGACTTCCGGTCTTCATATGAGAGGGCTTGGAAGCAGGGATGAATGGAGGCAGGAGAGAGAAATGACTCCATCCTAATGCCCCTATGAGCCCACCCCACAGCTAGCACACCCCCCCCCACACTTCCCACCACCAGACACATATGCGCACATGGCTATGTCCGGGGAAAGGCTCTTGCTGCCAGCGGGGCTTTGGACACTATTTCTTTCTCTAGGTAGAAGTCCCACTGCGTTGAGATTGGAGAAAAGGAAAAATCACATCCCATCTTTCATTCAGGAAAAAAAAAAACATGCATGTCCCATTCTCCGACAAGATAAGCCCACTAATATCAAATTATTGTGACAGAATCTTCTCCTAGATCTCATTGTTTCCTAATATAAGTCCATAATTATGTATTGAATTTCTACCCTACCCCTGGCATGGTGCTATGTAATGAGGCTACAAAACATGATGAAAAGATAGTCCTCCTCATGGAAGTCAAAGTCCATATGAGTATAGACACTGACTATTTAAAATGCTGCAGTACAGGGGACTTGGGTGACTCAGTCAGTTAAGTGTTTAACTTTTGATCTCCGCTCAGATCTTGATTTCAAAGTCATGAGTTCAAGTCCCCATTGGGCTCCATGCTGGGTGTGAAGTCTACTTTAAAAAAAAAAATAAAGGTAAAATGCTATAGTAATAATAGTAACAGCCAATAATAATAATAGTCAATATTTTTCCAGTGCTTAGACTGTGCCTGCTACTGATCCAAGGGCTTTATAAATGCATTGTCTCATTTAATTGCCACAACAACCAATAAGGCAAGTACTCTTATTAGATTCATTTCACAGGGCAGAAAACTGAGGTTCAGAGCTTAAGTTACTCACCCAAGCTCCTATCATGAGAAGTGGCAGTGCCTGTTTTGTACCCAGGACTGACTTCACTACTACGCTGTGATAATACAGATAGGTAAGGACATTTGAGGGATGAGAAGGGAGAGAAGTCAAGAGGGGATGTTTGACCTAGTTCTTATACAGTCCTAGTGACAAGCTTTGAGCCCCAGGTCTGTGCAGAGGCACATTGTTCATAAAATGTGAACTGTAGCTCCCTGCCCCACCCCCAGGAGGAAGGCTCTGCTAGGTTTATGAGATTGGCTCTATTTCATTCTATAAATATTCTAAACAGCGAGGGCTCTAGAGGGCTCTCAGGAACTCAGAATTCAATGTTATTTTGGGGTCCCAGAAGAAAGGAGCCATGATTTGAGATGTGAGGATCTAGTAACTTCCTTCTAAGAGAACCAAATCCTTCCCCATAAGCTTGCTTCATAACACAATGGATTGTTGGGCAAGTATATGATCTTTGTGAGCCTCATGAATAAAACAAAGTTGGCACCTCACTATCTACCCAAGATTGAGGGCTGGGTCTCTCTAGGTTCCATCCAGCTCTAACCTGTAGAAGCCTGTCATTGAGAGAGTTGGCTCCACAAACGGCTAAAGACAACTCTGACCAGAAAACTCCAAACCATATATGGGAAGAAAAGCACAGAGCAGAACAGGGTTGGAAATAGAGAAAATGCTTTTCTTAATATTTCAGTGGTACTTTTTCATGGTCAAAGTAAAAAAAAAAAAAAAGCCAAGATTAAGGGAAATAAACTAATATACACATACATACACAGACTATATATACAAATACACTTTTACAAATACTAATTTATGCTTCAGTATACTTTTCTTTCTAGTTCTCTCAGCTGTACATGAAGGTCTAAGTATGATTTAGATTTGTTTTAAACCTGGCCCACTAAATGGTACTGGCTTTTAAGAGCTGAGAAGAAGTACCTCCCTGGTTGAAGGATAGATATATGACTTGTAGCCATTTCACTGTAAATACCACATTAGGACAAACTACGGGTCCTTTGTATACAATTTAATTTTGACAGACTTTTTTTAAGTCATAATAATTATTGTTTCCCTGATATGAGATAGAAAACATCAGAAAATACTCTAGTAACTAAATAACGAACATCTTACCAAATAAAGCATAAGGAGACACAAGCAATTCAGTTGGGCTTGCATCATTGTGGTTTTCTGTACTGAAACTCCTGTGAATAAACCAGAGATTAAAAGCAATTAGTTACCAGTCTGTTAAAATCACATCTTTCCAGCCAGAAAGGATCACTGGACAATATCCAGTTATAAGACAGCTTCTTCTTTTTAGGGAATAACCCAGTCTTCCAGAAGCTTCACAATACCTTATGCACAGGAACCCACAAGTCTCAAAGGAAGCTCATGGTAATTCCATTTCTTTAACTGCTTCACTTTATTATAATCTTCTCCATTTACAGGTCTTAAATGATAGAAAAGAAGTAAAGTCTTTACTTTTATTATACACATGAGAAAGATATGTTTTGGCAAATGCCAGAATAACTACATACTAACATTTTAGAGGTTCTGATGCAAAGCTGCAAATACATGAGATTCCTCAAGCAGAAAGAACCCAAGAATGTTCAGAGTCCTTCATTCAAAGACCTCACCAGCCAGACTTTGGTCTTCTAAACATTGTTGTTAACTAGGCAATACCCCTAAGGAAAAAGCATACTTTGTATTACTCCAAAAACAACCAAATAACCAAATAAGAATCCAAATTCTGTCCTTATTCTTTTCTGCTCGGTATTATTTTTTTCTTTCTTGAGGCTTCACAGTTTTTAGAAATTACAACTTTCACCCTGAGATACCTCATGACTAACTGATTTTAAGCTCTGACATAAATTTTCTACATGGCCTATAAAGCAAGGTTGTTGCCTGTCATGGTACTGGACTGCCAAAACAATACCAAAAATTGACAAAATGAGAAATGCACTCATTTCACTAAAATTCCAATCACTTCATTATCTCTAGGGATTAAGGACAATCCTGTTTCATCTTTTTCTTTCTTTTTTTTTACATTTTTCTACATTGAAGTTTTTATTATGTTTTATTAGTCACTATACATCATTAGCTTTTGACGTAGTATTCCAAGATTCATTGTCTGTGTATAACACCCAGTGCCCCATGCAAAATATGCCCTCCTTTAACTTATTGATATAATCAGCATGAAAAAGTGGTAAATGGTTACTGAAGTTCAAACCACCCTAAAAATGTAGCCCTTGAAATTTTTTTAATTCTTTGCATTTGGATAGCTTATATTTGTACTTGAAAAAGTTCATCCTGTTTTAGCCGCACAAATGCCACAAATGCCCTGGGAGATAAAGATAGAAATAAAGCATTTATTAAGTATCAGCTATGAGGTAGACATGGGGAGGGGCCTTTGCAAATAGTATATGGTCAGTGGATTCTGAGTCAGAAAGCCTGGACCAGAAACCCAGCTCTGCCTTTCACTAGCTGTGCTGCCATGGTTATACCACTTAATTTCCCCGTGCCTCAGTTTCCTCAAACAGAAAATACATACCAATTGCTCAATAATAAATGTGTCAGTTTCTCACAGAAACAATGAGTTAGGAAATGTTATACTTATTTTATACAGAAGGACATGGAGGTTCAAGGTTAAGTGATTCACCCAGTACATAAGTAGGCAGGGACGGTTGTCTTGCTTCCAGCCAGACCTGTCAGATCCCAAAGACCCAAACCTCTTTGAACTCTTTCTATGCTACTGTACATAGTGTGGGAGCTGCAGAGATATGGATGTAGGCACAAAGAAACAGATATGTAAAATGTATATATTGTTTCTACCTGCTAAGTCCATGAAGCATCCTTTCCCAAGGTTCTCTAAATATTTTAAGGAAGAGCTAGGGTTAAAATCCTTAAGGACAGTCAAATTCATAAATTCTGTGAATGTTTAGAAATTAGCTTTTGCAACAGAATTAATTTGGTTGTTGTGTTCAAATATCATTTTAGAATTGGCTCATTATCTTCAACACAAACAAGACATTTTTCTACTGCTTTCGACGGCTGATGTGGTAGGGAGACACATGGAAATAAATAACAATGCCAGGCTCTAGCATACTGCAATACGAAATATGTAAATGAAGAAATTATTCAGTCTAACTTGTTTTTGTTTTGTTTTGTTTTGTTTTGACCTTGCAAAATGCACGTGATTAGCTTCTAAGAGAAGTAGGAATAGAGACACTCATGGCACATTTGGGGCTCATTCTTCTCAAGCTCCTCGGCATTCAAGAGCTTTCAAATACTGGTCCCCAACTTAGTCTTCCAGTCTTCTCTCCCACTCCCTCCCCGCGCTCAGTAACACAGTCTACCCAGATGGACTCTGCACCCTGAGCCTTCCGGTCTCCCTGCTTTGACACTTGCTGCCTACCCCACCCAGCACAGGGCCAGCTGGAAGGGATGCACCATCAATATTTGCATCAGGAAGTTGGACTGAGCTTGTCCCTCCTCACTTCTATGCGTACTACTTGTCATACCTTACCTCCTGGGTCCAACAACTTGTTCGTTGATTTCAAAAGCATTGAATTATTATAAAAAGCTTCTCTGTGCTAAGCCGTGGGATAACCAAATAAGGCATACAGAGTCTGCCTTCAAGGAGTTAGAAACCAAAACTTCCTTCATGAAATCTTTGCTGATTTCCAGCCACAAGGGTCTTACTCTCGAAGCCCCTCATACCAGCATTTTTATAAAACATTTATTTATGTATCTGTGTTATCACCTGTGCTAGAAAGCAAAATCCTTCAAGGCAGAGGCCTTATTTTAAAAAGTTTTTTGACCCTCTCACAGCTTGTCATGCGATGCCTTGCGTATATTAAGCCCTCAACAGATGTTTGTTAAATTCTAAAACATTTTAATTATCTAAGAGAGATAGCCTATGGATTTACCCAATCTTTAAGAGCTTCCAGAATAAACATAAAATGTTCAAGGAAACTAATTTGAGATTTAAAGATTTGTTTTGATGCAAAGTCACAGATTTTTATTGTCGATGAAAAGGGTCGCTTCTCTTTTAAATACGCTGGCAGATTTCTGTGCAGTAAACAGGTTAAGAACTGGTTGATACATGTCATCTCTTCTGGAACTGATTTTTCAGTGCTTTTAATCTCCCAAAGACATATACACTGAACGATAGAAAAACACATACAAATAAAACGAATGCCTTATTTTAGTCAGATGCTCAGGCCACCATCTGGGATGTTTTAAGGAATCAGGAAAGTGAACATAGCCATGCACTTCTCCTTTATTTGGTCATTTACAGTTAGTCTCATCCCTCACAGAGAGGTTTCCAGGGGGAAATGGTGGTGATTGCTTTTTCCACCTCCATACCTAGGCTTCCTTGATTCATGTGCAGACCATTCTACAGCACAGTACCACTGTTGGGAGCACGGACCCCGGAGTTCGACCAGCCGGCTCCCTCACGGACTTGTATCTGCTCACCCTTAAGCAGGGATGATCAGGGTGCCTCCCTGTGAGATTTATGGGGTTCAATGAGTTCCTGTTTTGAACAGTGTTTGTTAAATAAAAATTCATTCTGCCACCCCCATGTGCTTCGCCAGAACTTTGAACATTGTCCTACGGAATGTCTCCTCCACAGTCCCTGGCTGTCGGTGGCCCTGACAATGAGACAACCCAAGAAGCAGCCTTCACGGCAATGTCCTCATGGCCCAGTGAAGCAGTGAGGCAAAGCCTTCATCTCCAGGCATATGGGCAAACCACACTAATGCGGGGATTATGCCTGAAGGGAATTTTAGCCTCTTAGACAGGCCTTGCCTCTATTTCCTCTTTGCATGGACATCATCCCACTAATGGGTGTCACATCCTGGATCCTAGTATTGCTGGAGGGAAAGCACAGCTTACAACTGAAACCACCTAAAACGACCAAGCCACACACACTTGGTGGATTTCGTCCCCAGCACCACTTGGAAAAGGACTGGAGCACGTTTCTAGATAATGGAGTGACATTTTATCTGAACTCCCTGAAATGGTTGATACAACCATCTGCTAGGAATTTGTTATTTGTTGGGGTTTCTCTGAGGCACAAGGACTGAATTCAGACAGTTTCTATGGCAACTATCTGAGAGGCCAAACACATCCTTAGCAACACAGGTCAAAGGTTTTTTGGGGGGTGGGGAAGGAATTTTGAAAAGCCACCACCACTTGCTTTTAACCGTGGACCACTGACAAATACACAGTCAGGGCTGCTGGCCTTGCTGCTTCGGGCTGATGCCCTGATTCACCACAGCTCACAAAATACACATCTCCCCACACCCTGCATCTGGGTCCAGCCTGAACAACAGTACAGAAGCAGCTAACACTTACTGAAAACGACTTGCCTGGCACCTGCTGCGACTTCTCTATGTGTTACCTTACTGATTTCTCATGAAAACCCTATGAACCAGGGACTATGGAAACATCTGCCTCTTAGAGAGCAAAAATCAAAAGGTGAGGATCAAAGAAGTTGAGAAATTTGCCTCAGATCACACTGCCTGGCTAGTTCTACACCTGTGCTCTTATTCATAAAAATAACAAGACATCTGGTATCACTTTATCCATTATACACCTTCCAAAAATTCAAAAAATTTCTCTTTTTTCTTTCTCTTTCTGGTTGTTTTTTGTTTTTGTTTTTGTTTTTTTGTTTGTTTGTTTGTTTGTTTTGAAGGAGGAGAGAGAATGTGAGTAGAGGAGGAGCAGAGGGAGAAGGAGGGAGAGGATCTCAAGCAGACTCCACACTCAGCGTGGAGCCCAACATAGGGCTTAGTTTCACAACTCTGGGATCATGACCTGAGCAGAAATCAAGAGCCAAGTGTTTCAACAACTGAGCCACCCAGGAAACCCATTTTTTTTTTTTTTTTTTAAGATTTGATTGACTGATTTGAAAGAGAGAGAGAGCATGAACAGTGGGGCAGAGGGAGAGAGACAAGCCAACTCCCCACTGAGGAGGAGAAATTTAGACACAGAGACACACCGGGAGGGAAGACAATGTGGACCCACGGGGGAAGAAGGCCATCTATAAGCAGAATGGAGGGGCCACAAACAGACCCTCATAACCCCCGGAACATAACACCTTGACTTTGGCCGTCTGGCCTCCAGAACTGTGAGACAACATATTCTTGTTGTTCAAGCCACCCCCATCTGTGGTACTTTGTTACGCCAGCCCTAGCGAACTCTTACCCCAAGGAAGTCTGGTTTTGAGTGAGCAAGGCACCGCCCTTGCAGGATAGAGGTGGCCAGAGACAGGCCTGTGTTCAGTTATCACACAGGCAGTGCCCATGGCATCTCAGGGGTCCCGTCAAAGCTTGATTAATTCTCCTGCTGGGTTCCAATTCCTCCAAGAGGCATTCTTAGACACTCTAGTCATTTCCCCATTTATCTGAGTAAGGACATGGAATTCCTACATCCCAGGTCTCTAAACCTTCAATAACTCAACACACAAGCATTGATTTTTTTTCTCCCCGTTGCAAAAAGCTCAATGATAGGCAAACCTTAAAAAGACGTAGTCATCTCTCATCCTTTAAAAAAAAATAGAAGGCATTAAGGGCTTTGAATTCAAGTAATTTACCCTGCTTGAAGGTTGAACTATGCATTTCCAAAGAACAAAGAAGGTGCAGGAGGACAGGACTAGAAAATTTGTTTTCAAATATCATAGGTTATGTGGGCAGGAGGGGATGTACTAGAATTCATAATACCACCAGGACCAAACAGCACTACATACCCTGTGGACCCTTTATTGTACCTCTGCACTGTATATTGCTAACATCAGCATAAATTATAAAGCAAGGCCAAATAGGAATAAAGATCAGATTAAAAAGCCTGCTCACACCGTTGTTCATCAAATAATGTTCAAATCAATCATGCCTATCTTTTGGGTCTCACTCGCAAATCTCTGGCACCAATTATATCTCTTACGGTTTAGAAAAATCACAGGAAGATCTGACCGATTTGCACTCTTGACAAATTAGAGACCCAATTAAAGTGGCCATTAATAAGCTAGAAATAAACAGGCAGGCATAAAAGCAAGGCTGCTGTCTTGCATTTCAGACTGATTTTGGAAGAAAGAAGACAAGTAGGGAAGGGGGTCCCCCACCCCAACACACAAATGTAAGTCTCTTACTAAGCTTTTGTAATACAGATGTGCCAGCTTTTTGGTATATGCAAATCTGGATTTACACACATACAGAACTGAGGGTGATTATTTGTTGTATCGATAGGTTCAAGGTCAGATGAACAAGCTCATGAGAGTTACATGCAGGCCCCCTCACCAACAGGACTTATAAAGTTTTAAATCTATATGATCAATTTAAGTACAAATTACTACCATAATTATTTTTATTAAAGAAAAAAAGGAGATCTAAGGAATATTTTGAGACCTGTGTTTAAGCTTATCCCTGGCTAGATTTCATTCCACCCAACACTCCCTAGAAGTGAGTGAGGGAAGGGGAAGCTCCCCTCAGAGCCACACAGAGTGCCCAACCCTGAACAAAATGATAGTTGGGGGAGGTCAAGGGAAGGAGGTGCCCTAATGGGAATAGATAGCTATCTAGAGGTGGTGCTTCCCTGACATCTCAAGCAGCCTGGCAGCAAGGATGTCAGTGCTGAATTCCCTCTGGTGTCCAGATTTACACCTCAGAAACCCCAGGAGGAAGCGAGGGAAGAATTTACTTTCCTCCACACGTCAGAACATCATAAGGGCCTTCCCTGGCCTAAAGAGGAAGACAGGAATTACTATTTCTCATAAAAGATGGCTTAATTATTTTTTACAAAGGGTTTCCTCATGTATTATATTATGTATTATGTATTATTTTGACTTATAAAGCATACAGATCAGCATTTTGTCAAGATAATAAAATCACACATTCTGTCCTTAGAAAATCAGTATGAGGTAAATCTGAATTAGATTTCATCCCATCAGGTTTAGATACAGAGATTAAAAACAAAACAAAACAAAATCCCTAGCAAGTACTACTTGCTGTAGTACTAGCTCATTTATAAAGTAGCCCAGAGACAAGGATTCTCCTGACAAAAATGTGCAGTCGTGCAGTGTGACAGGTTCAGTTTCCAATCTCTGTAGTTAGATCACAACTGATTACTGGGATGGGCAAGAGAATCAAAGAAATATAAATTTAATCCTATCTCCATAAAGAACACCATGCCCCTATGAACTTCACTCATGACTTAGCTTTGTATAGTTGAAAAAAAATTTTTTTAATTAGCTAGTATTTTATGAACATGTACCAAGTTAAGCACCTTGGACAACTTATTTAATTTAAATAGCACAATAGTCCTGTAAGGTAGGTACTGTTGTCATCCTACAGAAAGGAAACTGAGCTCAGAGACTTTGAGGACAGGGTGTCAGTCTGACTGCAGAAACCAAGCACAGAACACTCCCTCTGAGGAAGAGGTGCTCATCCTTAGTTTAAACATTCTTAAAAGGCACAAATCTACCATTTTGACTGCTCTTTGTCTTTTGGAAGAACACAAGTCTTAATGTTTGAAGATAATTAAAGTGTGGTAAGAAGTTATTTATTCAGACTATCATGGATGAGAAGATTCACAGTATGTGAGTCTTCCAGAATCTTTTAAGAGAAATTGAGTTTTCTTTGTGTCATATACACAATAACCAGGTAGATCTTGGGCTGTTATATATGCTTAAGTGAAAAATCAACTTCAACCATTAAGTATATATGTTTTTATTACATTAATATTTAGTGTACCTCCATAAACATTTCTGTTTGTTCTCACAAGTAACAAATAGGTAGATAGATATTTCTGTAATAAACTGAGGTACCTTTCTCTTGTTGAATCAATGAGTAGACCACAGAATGAGCCCCAGTCTAAGTTTGAGATAAGAGATTTCTGAATGAATCCAATCTTATGCCAAAAATTAAATCTATATATGCCTATCCGTGTGAACTAAGACCCATTAAAGCACCTGTATATAGGCCTTTGGAGAAAGGGACGCGATGATTCATGCTCAGCTTTCCATCTCAGAGTCATCTCTCTTAACATGGAAGAAAAGTGGGGGCACATTCTCTTTTCCAGAAAGTTCTTTTGACAACAGATTAGGAAGTTTAGTTTCTGCCAGCATATATTTTGCTTTTTATAAAAGAGAGGAAAAATGGGTGCCCAGGTGACTCAGTCGGTTGAGCATCCCACTCTTGGTTTCGGCTCAGATCATGATCTCATGGTCCTGGAGTTTGTTGAACTCCTCATTTTGCAGGAAGTCTGCTTGAGGATTCCCATCTTCTCCCTCTGCCTCAACTCCCATTCACAAGCACGCTCTCTCTGTCTTTCTAAAGTAAATGAAAAGTATCTTCAAAAAAAAAAAAAAAAGAGGAAGAAGGGAGGAGGAACAGGAAATGCAACCTTCATCTTGAACAGCAATGACTTTTCCCAGGAGTCATCTAGGTAAGTTTCAAAGGACGCCACACCCACACCTCACCAGAGGACTTATCCAGTTGACCCTTATACAACTCAAGGGTTAGGGGCACTAAACCCGTGTGCACTCAAAAGTCTGCATATACTTCTGACTCTCCAAAACCTTAACATCTAATAGTCTACGATTGACAGGAAGCCTTACTGATAACATAACCAGTCAAATTAACACATATTTTCTATGTTATATGTATTATATATTGAATTCTTACAACAATGTAAGCTGGAGAAAACAAAATCTCCGTCTCCTCACGACTCTGAGATCATGACCTGAGCTGAAATCAAGAGTCTGACGCTTCGCCAACTGAGCCACCCAGGCACCCCTAACACTTGAACTTTCTAAAGGTGAGGGGAGCTAACATTCATTGAACATCTACCCCATGCAAGCAATATACTGAACTTTTTACAAGCATATTTAATTTATTCTCATAACTGCTTGGTTAGGCAAGTATCTCCATTTCATAGATGAGAAAATTAGGGTCCAGGGAGCTTAAGCAATTCAGTGCCCACTGGCCACTAAATGATGAAACTGGCCTAACCCATCTGCCCAACCCTGAAGACTCATAAACTCTACACCCCGCAGTCTGCAATAAACCCTCACTCAGCAAAAGATACTTCATTTCCTGGTGAGAGCTGAATATTGTCCATTTTCCTTGTCACCTAAATGTGTTTTCTTTTTCTTTTAAACTATTTTTCACATGCCATCTAAGTTTTTAAAGAAAATTAAATCAAGAAAATTTCAAAGAATGCATCACCCTTCCAATCTACAGCTGAGGACCCCCCCACACCCCATGGCAGAGGGCATCTGTCTCCAAAAGGTCACCCATAATAAAGAAACAACCAAGACCGAGGCAGAAGCTGGAGCTTTGAAGACACAATGAGCTATACACAACTTGACATCTCAAAATGATCACTTGTCAGTGGATGGAACATCCACCAAAAGCTGACCAACACACACAGCAAGTTTTGCTCTCCCAAGTAAGAAGGCAGGTCTATCTCTCTGGTTTCAGTTCTTATATCCAGTACTTTAAAGAAAGGGTTTCTTTTCTCCTATGCCTTTCCCCTCCCCCATTGGGTCCGAGACAGTCCTAACAACCCTAAATTGTATCGCATTCTCTGAGAAGTAGATAGAATGCTCATTTGTTGAATACCACATCTGAGAGATGACACTTTGTAGGAATGAGATTTCAGCTCTGATTTCTAGAATCCAGAGCCCCAGGGCATCTTAGCACTAGGCACTTCTAGATTTTAATAGCAAGGAGTGGATATAACACTCATTTCAACATCTCCAAATTCCATCTTTCCTTTAATCCCACTGTCAACCTTGATCCAAGAAGCCATTTCATTAAATAAATTTATAAATTGGGAAGACTAGTGAAAAGAAACCGAAAAAGATACTGTGCTCCATAGGTAAAACTTGTCACACCAAGAATAAACTATCCTTCCCTTTGCAGTCACATAGCACCCTTCGAGGAAATAAATTTATCCAGCAACTTCTTAAGTACTCTGCCTTCATCATCTATTTTGTCATTCTTGAAGAAGTACCTTAACAACATAGTTAAGACATGCCGACACTTACCTTTCTGTAAGTAAATAACAAAATGGTTTTAAAAGTTATTTTCTTCCATTCAGCTGTTGAGACTCTTGCTGGGGCTTGAGAATCTCCCCGGAGAACACTCCCTGTGCACAGCTGTTGGCCCAGCCTCTCCCCTCACCTTCGGTCAAACATTAACCATCAACTGGCTTTATTGATTCTCAGGAGCCATCAGCTGTCATAAAAGTTATCATTATATTCACTACAGAAAAGAAGTGGGTTCGTACCAAAAGAAGCCATTCCACACCCAATACATCTCCAAGCAGGTGTCTGAATTTTTGAATGCAGAGAAATAAATTAGAGACAAAAAGAAATTTAAGTGGACAAACTTTCTATGGATCCAACTGCCCCTGGAGTTTGTGCTCCGTGACATCAAGACAGCTTTGCCATATTTTATACACCTGACATTTAGCATAGTGTCTGCCTAGAAGACACAATTAACAAATATTTGTAAATTCCATCTCAAACACAGAGTGCAGGGCGTTACTTCTGAGCAATGAAGCAGTCACTGATAACCAGCCCGAAGAGAAAAAAATAAATAACTCAGAAGGTGTAGCCAAAGATGTAATCTGGCAGTGCCTGCTTCTGAAATTCAAGGGTCCTCTTCAAAGTCTGCATGAAACGACCAGTAGTCGTCTCCCCCGCTGCCAAACACAAACAAGTCCTTCACAATTCTCTTCACAATTCTGAGAAGAGATTTGCCTATAAAGCAAGTTATTTCTTTCACTTAAAATGAGGTTTGCAATTAAACAATAAAATCCAATAGCCCTAGATTTCTTAAGTCAGGTTGTCCTTTAGACTGACTTCTGATTTCCATCGTTCAGTCACTCTGGAAATTCACATTGGAGAATCAATGTCACTTTTGTGTCAAATGTGTCACTCTTGATCCCGATTCTGTTGACCTTCTGATACTCACTTCTGGGCTTCTCCTGATCTGTATTGTGCTTTCCATTTGTGTCTAGGTGTGCATAACGCAGGGAAAGAGCAAGAGCACAACCAGCTGTCTAGATGGACTTGCTTCTCGAATCTCTTAAGAAGCCCAGAGGGCTCTAAGCCGCATTTATCTTGAGAACTTCAAAAGGGAAACCATCTCCTCATATGCCAATGGTTTAGCCTACTCAGTGGATCACAGGTCTAGGAAAAATCCTTCTCCTTTGTCTCACAGCCAACATAACTGTATAAGGAAATGAGATCAGCTGAAGCTAGGCAATTTGTAAATTCACAACACCTCGGCCCACCCGTTAGTTAAATAAAATGACCTCGTTCTGTAAAATCAAGTATCTTCCCTTGTATGTTTCACTTCCTGAAATCAATGACAAGACTCTCACCAGCACTGCTCTAAAAGGAGTTTGCTTCTTTAGAAACTTTTAAATAATGTATGTAAAAAAAAACTTTTAAATCTATAATGTGGTTTCTAAAGATTCTATTTGTTTACTTGAGAGAAAGAAAGAGCATGCGTATGCAGGAGCAGGGGTGGAGGAGGCAGGGGGGAGAAGCAGGGAGCACAGTGGAGGAGGGAAGACGGGGGCTTGATCGCGCAGGAGGTGGGATCATGACCTGAGTCAAAGGCAGATGCTTAACCAATTAAACCACTCAGTGCCCCATTATAAAGTGTTTTTTAAAAGTATATATATGTATCACTTTTAGTCATCCTTTCTCAACAATAATAATACAACTATGCTCATGGCATATTGGTTTATCAGTTTGTTTGTTTTTTATTATTATATTGTGTTAGTCACCGTACAGTACTTCATTAGTTCCTGATGTAGTGCTCCATGATTCATCGTTAGCCCACAACACCCAGTGTTCCATGAAACCCATCTCCGGGCTAACCGGTCCCCCCACCGCCTCCTCCCTGAAACCCTCAGTTTGTTTCCCGGGGTCCATAGTCTCTCATGGTTCATCTCCTCCTCTGACTTCCCCACCTTCTTCATTTTCACTTCCTTCTCCTAATGTCTTCCATGCTATTCCTTATGCTCCACATATAAGTGAAACCATATGATAATTGACTTTCTTTGCTCGACTTATTTCACTCAGCATAATCCCCTCCAGTCCCATCCATGTCGATGCAAATGATGGGTATTCGTCCTTTCTGATGGCTAAGTAATAGGTTTATCAGTTTAAAAATATGCTTTCTCACTTAATCTTTACATGTTCACAAAGTAGATTCCATCTTATAGAGAGAAAACAAAAGTTTTACTTTTTGCCCAAGTCACACAGCCTGTGATTACGGAATTAGGACTCCAGTCCTGGTCTGTCTGATTCAAAGTCCAACATACTCACCACAACTATAGAATCCACCCAATTATGGTCCTTCTAGTTTCTGTGTGAGTAATAAGAAAATCCATGGGGGGGGGGGGGGGGGGGGGGGGGGCGTGTGGGTGGCTCAGGCCTCAAGTATCTGCCCTCGGCTCAGGTCAGGATCCCAGGGTCCTATCAGGTTCCCCGCTCAGTGGAAACCTGCTTCTCCCTCTCCCACTCCCCCTGCTTGTGTTCCCTCTCTCCCTGTGTCTCTGTCAAATAAATAAATAAAATTTTTAAAAAAGAAAAGAAAATCCATAGGAAGAAAGGTCCCTATATAACACCTTTCCTGATGGAAGATAGCCAAGATCTTAAATTGGGCTTCTCTGTACATTTTATGCTACTTCCAGCCTCTAGCTTCCAAGTCAAAGAAGCAGGTTGGTAGATCTCTAAAAGGCCAAAACCACCCATTAGAAAAATCAACAGGTGATCACATCTCTAAATTATAAAGGCTTTTCCTCTGCTTTGCAGGATAAAGGGTTAGCATGGTTCTGAGGGCTGTATGTTTCACCATTATGAATTATACATATTTATAATTTGTAAAATCATCTGGATCTTATCATTTCATATGTTCTGCCTTGTGTTTCAGGATAAACACCACCGCATTTTAGGAATTCATTTTCATGTAAAAGTGAAACATTGCTAGTTCAATAGCTTAACACAGACTCAGGAATAATGGGAATAAAGAAAATTTAATTGGTAAATTACTGATTCCCCTTTACCAAAGCAAAGAAGATGTAAATGATTTATACGAAAGAAACAAATGAAGAGTTGAAAAGATCTGGGCAGATGCTTTTAACTGATTCGCGGTGTTTAAAACATTTTACCACTTTTGTCTAACGTTTTAACTGTTCCTGCAACATTAGCCCTAGAAAATATATCAGTAATGTTGTAATTTATTGACAATGTGAGTTAGGAGGGAATAAAGCTAAGATTGCATCCCAGATAAAAACTCTAGGAAAACTTGGAATTATTCTTAAAATTCTAAGTATGTTACATTTCTAATATTTTTACTCTTGACACCTCAAAGTAAATGAGATCTATGAATGTTAAGTTTCTCCGTCTTTCATGCACTTGTATTTTAACATCTACTTTGTGTGTTACATAGCCTGTATTTGGGAGCATTTTATAATGAGTTTATCAACACACAGGCCTCACAAACAGAAATGGACAAGAATATTTTCAGTTACTTATTTAATATCTCTCTTGCTCTTGATAACTTAATGATGGCACAAACTTTGTCTTCCGTGAGCACTCAGTAAACACTTTTTAGAATCAAACTCATTTCAGTTGCTTAATTCAATAATTCCAAAGAGTCAGGATTACACGCAGGCTCACAGGAACCCAAACAAGTAAAGGATTTCACACGCCCACAAACCAATATTTTACATCCTTTGTTCAGATTTATTTAGTGAAACGAGGTGAAATTTATTTTCTGCTAGTGAATGTTTTAGGCAGAGAATCAAGATTTTCCCTGGTTACTTTCACTGGCCAGGACAGTGTCCATTTTCTGATAAACTCAAGCGACACAGGTCTACTTCACATAGCTCGGATACTTGTGTCTAGGTTTGCTTGAGTCTGGGTTTTTGTGTTGTTACTGCTGTTTACAGTGGCAGCAGAGGGGGGCAATTTCCCAAAGTAGAACACTTTCAGGAACTATTAAATGATGTAAGCTCAAATACATCACTAATTCCAAGTAAGAAACACTAGACCATACATCATGCTATTGCAAAATTTCGTTGACAGTCACCTGTGCTCCTCCTAAAAATATTGAAAAAAGACAGTTTGAGGCTAACAGAGGTTGGGGCATTCCCCCTCACTACTTGGATAAACATGGACCCAGTTTATAGTTGTTTCTTCCAAGAATACTCTAACTCCATCTGTAGCTAGTTGCTCCCAGCAACAGCCCAAAAGGCGATATCCTTAATCAGTCTCTAGTTACCATGTCAGGGAATGGCTGACTAATCCTATGAATGGAGTGGCTAGTAAACATCCCCATCATCAGCCATACAGTGGACAAAGGTCTTATAGAGCTTTCTAAACCTGGAGAGTTTGTTAAAACTGGACCTTACACCATGAAATCCTAGTTCGCTAAGTCTGGGAGGCATCCCAGGAGTGGACATTTTTAAAGCACTCTGAAATTCTGATGCAAGTGATCACGTGACCCCTTGTCACATGAGACATGTGTGAGAAACACATGCTTAGGGATCCTGTGTTTTATTTGTCCATAGGTAGCAAAACCCATACTTGAGATCAATTTTCCCCCACGATTTAGTATCCATTTCTGCAGATTCTGTCTCAGACAGTGATGCAGTTGGTTTGATATCATACCTGCAGATTGGATCCAGAAGATCCAAATATGCACATCTTCCCTCAGACACTTTTTCTGGGTCTATGGAACTTCATATTAGACCTCAGATTTTCTTTAAATTCCAAGAAATTACAATAACCTTGTTGGTTTCCCGAGACCTATCTCTATGTCCCTTATCAGATTTCACCAATGTGAACATCTACTCACAGATGGTTCACTTTCAGGCCATAGCATCTGGCTATTCAATCTATCCCATTGAATCTGCACTTGCCATTCTCTGTTGGTGGGTCACTCATTAGACACCAGGATGTTGGGACTGCCTCTGAAAATTTAGTCCTTAGGAAGTATTTCCTAGAGAGGGAAAATAGTCTTTTTGACAGTAATGAAACAACTAGACACCCACACACAAAAAAGTGAAGTTGGACCCCTCCTTCACACAAGTCAGAAAGACTAACTCAAAATGGATCAAAGCACTAAGAGCTAAAGCTATAGAAGTCTTAGAAGGAAACTGTGGTAAATCTTCATGACCTTGGGTTTGTCAGTGGGTGGTTTCTTAGATATGATGTCAAACACACAAATAACAATAGAAAAGAAAACCTATTGAATGTACTGAAAATTAAGATTTTTTCCTTCAAAGGACAGTATTAAGAAAATGAAAAGAATTCACAGAATGGGAGAAAATATAGCAACTCTTATTTAAGAAGGGAACTGAATCTAGAACATGATTTTTAAAAATCTTACAATAAAAACCCAATCAAATTGGACAAAGGATTTGAACAGACATTTTTTAAGAAGATATACAAATAGCCAACATGCACATGAACTGAGGCTCAACATCATTATTAATCAGCAATATGGAAATTAAAACCACAGTAAGCTACTACTTCACACCCGTTAGGGTAACCATAATAACAAAGGCAGACGACAACAAGTATTGGAAAGGAAATAGAGAAGTCAGAGTCCTCATACACTTCTGGAGGGAATGTATAATGATACAGCAACTTTGGGAAACAAGAATGAATATTTCCTCAAAAACTTGAACATAGAGGGGGCGCCTGGGTGACTCAGTGGGTTAAAGCCCCTGCCTTTGACTCAGGTCATGATCTCAGGGTCCTGGGATCGAGCCCGTGTCGGGCTCTCTGCTTGGTTGGGAGCCTGCTTCCCCCCTCGGTCTCTGCCTGCTTCTCTGCCTACTTGATCTCTCTATGTCAAATAAATAAATAAAATCTTAAAAAAAAAAAAAACCTTGAATATAGAGTTACCATACGACCCAGTGACTCTAGGTATCCTAGGTATCTATCCAAGAGAGATGAAAATGTATGTCCAGACAAAATCTGGTACATGAATGTTCATAGCAGCATTTTTCATAATAGTCGAAAGTGAAAACAACCCAGGTGTCCATCAACTGATGACTGGTTGGATAAAAGTGGTTCACCCAGACAACAGAGTATTATTCATACACAAAAAAGAATGAAGGAGTGATATGGGTTATAACATGGAGCAACACTGAAAACATTATGCTGGGTAAAAGAAGCCAAACCTATGAGGCCAAACACCATATGAATCTATTCATATGAAATGTTTGGAATAAGCAAATTCATAGAAGTAGAAAGTACATTAATGGTTGCCTGGGGCCAGGGGTGGGGTAGGAGGTTGGAGGGTTATAACTAAAGGATCTGGGGTTTCTTTTATTGGGGATAAAAATGTTCTAAAATTCTTTGCAATGATGGCTTCACAACTCTGTGAATATACTAAAAACTACCGAATTCTATACGTTAAAGGATGGATTTTATGACATATGAACTTTATCTCAAAAAGTATGTTCCCCAAAAAAGGAATTACTCCCTGTAATCAATCCCACCCTAACAGGAATATTCAAGACATAGGCTAAACATTTTTGCCACCTCTACCCATAACCAGTAAGGAGATTGAAACAGTCATTAAAAATCTCCAAACAAACAAAAGCCCAGGGCCAGACGGCTTCCCGGGGGAATTCTACCAAACATTTAAAGAAGAACTAATTCCTATTCTCCTGAAACTGTTCCAAAAAATAGAAATGGAAGGAAAACTTCCAAACTCATTTTATGAGGCCAGCATCACCTTGATCCCAAAACCAGACAAGGATCCCATCAAAAAAGAGAGCTATAGACCAATATCCTTGATGAACACAGATGCGAAAATCCTCACCAAAATACTAGCCAATAGGATTCAACAGTACATTAAAAGGATTATTCACCACGAC
The DNA here is from genome assembly GCF_022355385.1 of Mustela nigripes. Lineage (NCBI taxonomy): Eukaryota > Metazoa > Chordata > Mammalia > Carnivora > Mustelidae > Mustela > Mustela nigripes. Next base: position 155,892,747 of record NC_081559.1, read on the forward strand.
CAAGTGGGATTTATTCCAGGGCTGCAAGGTTGGTTCAACATCCGCAAATCAGTCAATGTGATACAACACATCAATAAAAGAAAGAACATTTTCTGCCACCTCAATCCAGTCCCTTCAAAACATATCATTTGTGTTCTATTATCATAGATACATTGGAATTTTTAAAATTATTTTATTTTCATTTAAGTATATCTGTTTTACTTATTATTTTATCTCCCCTTTTATCTCCCCCCACAGGGCATTTGGTTCCATCTCTTAGGGTTTCAGCTCAGCTAGTTCAACACTAGAAACACCTCTGACCTCTCCACTGTCTTTCTACTAATCCTAGTAACTCGAGAGACAAAGAGGAGAAAATTCTCCTCTCTTTGGTCTTCCCGCTCAGGATAACATTAAGCCTAGTCTCACTAACAACTCAGAATGGCTGGAAAAAAAACCCTATTATCCTAAGCCTGGAGTTTCCCAGTTGCTGTATGATAAAATACAGGAACCAAAATCTCACCTCTGTGATCCACTGAACGGCCCTGTGAAAACTGGGCACATAGAAGCCCCCCACAGTGCAGAGGTGGGGGTGGAGGGAAAGTGATAGGGACGGAATCTACTGGAGAGTCCTTCGCCTCATCATCAAGCGCTCAGGGCGCCAGGTCACCCTTCTAGCAAAGCATGGAGGAGACCCAGCAGAGCATCCTAAATGGCCGGAGCCCGCCTCCCCAGCTGCGCCAGTTGAAATCTGAATGGCCTGACCATGAGGCCGCTCCAGATGGGCTTTTTACTCCTGAATCTTCCTGGGGCTGCTGCCTCAGCATGAGAAACAGAGGGAATTGCCTGGAACTACAACTATAGCCAAGCAGGTTTACAAGACAGAGGTAGCTGTACCTGCCCTAAGTCTCCACTTTATACAAAAGAAAACCAGAAACACGGAAGAACACAAGGCTTGACAAAAAGTCTGCCAAAACCCACCGTTCTTTTTTAATCTAGGAAAGAATTATCTGAATACAAATAATAAATTTTAGGGCGCCTGAGTGGCTCAGTCGGTTAAGTGTCCGACTCTTGATTTCGGCTCAGGTCATGATCTCAGGGTCCTGGGATGAAAGCCCGTGGCAGGCTCTGAGCTCAGCTGGAGAGTCTGCTTGTCTGCCTCCCTTTGCCCCGCCCCCCCCCCACTCTTTTTCTCTCTCTCTCCTCTCTCAGATAAATAAACAGTTATAAAAAGAAAAAAAATAATGTTTTAGCTCAGGAGTTCTCACACCTGACTGCAGAGAATCGCAGGCATCCTGATGGGGGGGAGGGGGGGGGTCTTGGGTGAAAGCTGCCAGCAATCATCCTGAAAGTTGTCCTTGGTGCCAGGGCCCTGCTGAGTGGAGCCCCACGGGTCTCACGTCCGCATGCCAGGCCCTTTTCTAACTGCTCCCCCTCTTTATTAGCTCACTTAATCTTCACAACAACCCTGAGATGGCTATTATTATTACTGTGCAAAGAAAAAAATTGAGGAACAAAGAAGGTAAAAACAGACTCTCCACGGTTTAAATCCAGGTAAGAATAGAAGAAGAAAGTCCAAGCGATTATCAGTTACCCTCAGCTAACGGCTCCTGCCTGTAGACAGTGTCCCTGCCAGGCTCTACTCACCCACAAGGTACGGCACTCAGACAGGTTCAAGTTCACCAAGCAGCCAGATCAGCCCGCAGATCCACAGCCGAAATAGCAGCCCTTGGTCCCCAATACAGCTCCCGTTAGTTGTCCATCCCACGCCCCCTTTCCTGAGAATGACGTCACCAGGAATCCTGTCCCCACTGAGAAACCTGCCCAGGGCTCGTTCCCATTAAGAGTAACCCTGACCACTTTGTCTCACAGAGCATTTTCCACCCCAATCTTCTCCTCACTGATGGCCCCAGGGTTTCTCCTGACCCCCCTTGTCGTGGAACACTACCATCACCTGGCTGGCTTGGGTTCAGTCCCATTCGGTGTCTGTCTTTCAGCTGCTCTGGAGGAAGGTTCCCCTTTCCCAGAACTAATCAGGAAGTGGTTAGCTTTACTCTATCTAGCTCAGCTCAGACAAGCCAAGCCTAGTGACCAATACTGCTCAGAGTTATACATAATGCCAGGCCCCCCTTGCTCCCAGAAACAACTGAATTACCTCTGATTTGGTGGCTTTCTAAAAACTACCCTCCCTTTAGTGACTGAATATTCTCTCCATTATTAGACTACCGTGTGGCTCCCAATACAGCCATGCTGACTTGTGGACCTTCGTTCTGGAATTTAACATGAGTCTACAGGGACTTTGGGCTATGAAAATTAATTTTCTTCTCTCTTTGGAATACAAAGCTTTTTGGTCCTTTTCTTTTTTTGGTCATGAAGCAAAGGAATGTAGAGAGAATTGCCAGGGAACTCGTCCTGGGGTCACGGTGCCAGTGGCACATTTCCCAAGCCTGACACAGGCAGGAAGAACTTATTTCTCCCCATCTTTCTCCAACTCCATGATAAATTAGTGTACTGTTCTTTAAGGCAGAGTTTTCAAGACGACAGACTTCAGAAACTGGCAAGTTGGGATCTGAACCCAGTTCAAACGCTACTTTTTGACTTCTATATGCATCACCAGCATGAATTTGGAAATCTTGGACTAGACCCTTGATACCACACCCCCCAACTCTGTGCTCATTGCTTCAGTGGCCTAGTCAAGGGGGTGAAACACTAAGGTGCATTAGAGGTCTTTGTAGAGAGCTCTGAACTCTGTCTAAAAATGGTCCCATGATATTTAAGTGTTATGTTGAAGGTGGAAAGAGAAGATTCCCAACATTTTCCATTAGTGACTTTTCTTTTCTTGTTTGTTTGTTTGTTTAAAGAAGGGATTTTTTTTTAAGATTTTATTTATTTATTCGACAGAGACATAGCGAGAAAGAGAACAGAAGCAGTGGGAGTGGGTGAGGGAGAAGCAGGCTTCCCACAGAGCAGGGAGCCTGATGCAGGGCTCGATCCCAGGTCCCATGACCAAGTCCAGGGATCCCATGATCCCTGAGATCATGACTTGAGCCCAAGGCAGCGACTTAATGAATGGGCCACCCAGGCGCACCCATTAGTGACTTTTCTAAAGGTTTTTTGGTTTTTTTTTTTTTTTTTGACAGACAGAAATCACAAGTAGGCAGAGAGGCAGGCAGAGAGAGAGGGGGAGGCAGGCTCCCCGCTGAGCAGAGAGCCCAATGCGGGGCTCGATCCCAGGACCCCGAGATCATGACCTGAGCCGAAGGCAGAGGCCTTAACCCACTGAGCCACCCAGGTGCCCCCATTAGTGACTTTTCTAAGGAGGTTTTCAACTCTACTCCACCTGCCTTAAGCACCTGCTCCTGCCAACCACACTCAGACCAGAAACCAAGAACAATTAGCCTCATCTGTTACAAACCTAAGTAACTAGGAGGCTAGTCACCCTATCTTGTGGTATCAGAGACTGCTAGACAACTAAAATTAAAATCTGGTGTCTTTACCACACCAAACAAAATACAAAGGAAGTCACAGAAAGTTAAGCTCAAATCTTCGTGTAAGGTCTATTTTAAAAGCTAATCTATTAAAAAAAATAGCTAACATATAACAAACATTGATGAGAAGGCTTGAAATGAATCATGAAACATCAGAGTAGATGCAATTTGGACATAGCATTTCTCACCAAATGATTTCTGGAAGTATGGCAGGAACTTGGTTTCTATGGGTAGCTGACTGGATAGTTGCCCTGATTCTACTGCCCTGCAGCAACAGCTTCATCTTTTGTGGAGCCTACAATTCTCCCCTTGAGGAATTTGGCACAATTTTCAAATGTCACCCATCTGATTCGTCCACAAGTTATTTTACCATCAGTTCATCTACTGAATTTAAACACGTTCTTCTACTGGATTTTAGGATGAGTCCCGACTCTTGTTTCACTATTTACTCTGAGAAATAAACAGCTATTTTGATTATCTCTGTTTAGAGAATTATCTATTCTATACCAGGCATCGGGCAAAGTGCTTGGCTTATGTAATCTCTAATGTGCACAAGTCTGAAAAGTAGATCACAGTCTCCAAGCCCCATTTACAACTGAGGAAATGGAAACTCAGAGGAGTCAAATATCTTGCTCCAGGACACATAGCTGCTAGATGACCCAGGTACCATTTGAACTCGGATGTGGGAACTTGAGATCTTTGCCACTGTGGACACTGTTCCTGATTTACAGGGACATCCTAGTTACAGCTTCTACTCCGGACACCATGACCACTTCCTTTTTCTTATCATTTGGCCTCACAGTGACTCCTCTGCCACTAACAGGAAGAGGCCTTAGTATACACCCAGCTCTGTTGTCTAATAATCTAAAGAGCAGCTCTGGGGAATTTATGCCAAAACTAGAATTGTTGCTTTTGGCAAACTCTCTGATATTTAAATAGGCAATGTTAAACCAGTCCTATTTATTCCTATTCTCCTATATTCTGTCCAGGACATATTTATATAAATTCATCTAGAGTACTCTGTCCAAATTCAGAGCTCTCCATTTCAGAAGCCTCCTGGCCTCACTAAGATCCTCCTGAGGTGGTAACAACTGGTGGTCACTTCCTTAGCATTTTCCAAATTTAAGTCATGTCTGCTGTGCTGGGCAGGGAAGAATGCTAGCATCACAGGGAAAAGTTTCTCTTATAGACATCTTTTAATAAATAAATGAAGTGAGTGATAGAATTCAGATCTTACCATTTTGCCAACCTTATTGGAATAGTATAGGCAAATCATAAAGAGATAAACTGGTCACCATATGCCTCCTGGTAGAAGTACGCAATACTGTCTATGGAGGAGTCATGTTGAAAAAAAAATGTACTGAATCAGACCAAACCTCCTGCTTTAGAGTGTAGACCCAACAATGTAAGAGCTCCTGGCATTGATTGCATAGAAGATGCAGTAACATTCTCTATGAAGACAACTTTTACAACCACTATTGACAAAAGCAATAGATACAGCATTAGAATGTAATTTAATAAAGGCTTTTCTGCAGGGGTTTAAACTAATGAAATCCCACCTAGTGATTAATTTGACTCACAGAAGATTGCAGAAGGCCCACAGGAGTATCTGTAGACTATAGTCAGATACCAAAGGCTTCATCCTGGCCATTGTGTATGACTTGAATTTTCTCATTTTAACATTTTGTAATAGAAAATTTCAAACAAAGACAGTAGTGGAGAGAATAACTTCATGAACCCCATGGACCATCACCCAGCATCAGCAATGATCAGCTCATGTCCAACCTTGTTTCTTCTCTGCCTCTCTTGAACCACGTGATCCTTCACCCCAGAGCATCCAAACCAGCTTCTGAGAAAAAAGAAAATGGTGATCTTGTCTGGAGACAGCCCTCTGGTCAACTCTGCTGAAGGTAGAAAGGTCCTCCCTTACCTAGAATACAGGCCAGGCTTGTCAACTTGTAAAATCCTGTCAGCTTTGCCCTCTGCCTGACTACTGCTGTTTGAAGTATAGAAGCTCCTTTGCTTGCGGACCATTTGGATTCTTGGAGCCTTTTTCCACCTCTATTTGTGCTCAACACCATACAAATTACTTTTAACATCTCTAGTTTGTGGTAGACAATATTGAGGAACTTTCGTATCTTAATTGCAGACCCTGGTGAGTTTGGCTCTTAATCACAGAAGTTTGTGAGTTCTACCTCTGAACCAAAGAATTTTCTGAGTGAAAAACAGCTCAGAATAACCACCTTCCAGGTCCAAATCAAATAGCTGAGTCTTTGCCTGGTGGCTGCTACCCTCTTCTGATCAAAAACCTTCATGAATATGGCAAAGATCCATTCCTCATACCACACACCAAAATACATTTCAAATAGATCAGAACTTTCTTTTAAAAAAATTTTAAGAACTATACAAGTACTAGAAAGTGAGTTCCTCTACGACCAGGAAATGGAAAAACTTCCCTAACTCAAAACAAGAAACAACAATGAAAAATTGAGAAACTTAATACTAATTTATTTAAAAATTTTGCATGGACATGAACACCTAGAGCAAATTAAAAAGAAATGATAAATTAGGGGGAAAAATATATGCAACGATAATGGAGAGAGGGTTGATATATTTAGTGTATAGGACCTGCTAAAAATAGAAACAAAAAGGACCCCAAAAAAGTGGATGAATGGGCAAGCAATATGAACAACAGTTCATAATAAAAGGGATGCAAATGGCCCTAAGACATATGAAGAAAAAAACACTGTACCTCATTAAAAATGAGAAAATTGTAAATTAAAAACTATTACTTATCTGATTAACAAATACCCAAATACAAGCCCTGTTGAAGAGGCTATGGGGAAACATTACTCTCACACATTGCTAGTGGAAATGCGAAACGATACAACCCCATGGATGGGAATTTGGCAATATTAGCAAAATTACACTTACCCTTTGTCTTAGAAATCTCACTTGTAGGAATTATCCCATCAAGACACTGAAAACCTTTCCAAAGATAGGTATACAAGGTTATTCATTGCAGCACTAGTTATTACTAAAAACTGAAAGCAACCAAAATGTTGACCAATAAGGTTGTGATACATCCATTCAATGAATGGACAGTTACAGTTGTTAAAAGGAATGGGATTGAATTCTACGGAAACCATATAGAGCAAGCTCTAGGATATAGTAAGTGAAAGAAGCAACATTTCTAAAAAGTGTATATAGTATGCTACTATTCATCTACTCTCTAAGAAGATACAGATATATATATCTGTGTGTAAAACTATGTACATATATAAAAACATACATACGGGCACTTGCTTATACAGATCTTCCTTGCTTTATGATGTGGTTATGTCCTGATAAACCCAACATAAACTGAAAATTTTGTAAGTGGAAAATATATTTAATACATGCAACCCACTGAACTTCATAGCTTAGCCCACCCAACCTTAAACACACTCAGAACACTGACATTAGCCTACATTCAGGCAAAAATCATCTCACACAGAAGCTGTTTTATAAAAGGCTGCCTTCAGAATGGGAGAAGATATTTGCAAATAACATATTTGATAAAAGGTTAATATCCAAAATAAAGAACCAATCAAACTCAACACCCAAAAAACAAATAATCCATTTAAGAAATGGGCAGAAGACACGAATAGACATTTTTCCAAAGAAGACACCCAGATGGTCAACAGACAAGTGAAAAGATGCCCAACATCATTCATCGTCAGGGAAATATGAATCAAAACTACAATGAGATGCCACCTCACACCAGTCAGAATGGCTAAAATTAACAACACGGGAAATAACAGCTGTTGGCAAGGATGTGGAGAAAGGGGAACCCTCTTATCACTGTTGGCGGGAATGCAAACTGGGGCAGCCACTCTGGAAAACAGTATGGAGGTTCCTCAACAAGCTAAAAATGGAACTACGCACTGACCCAGTAATTGCACTACTAGGTATTTACCCAAAGAATACAAAAATACCGATTCAAGGGGATACATGTACTCCAATGTTTATAGCAGCATTATCAACAATAGCCAAATTATATAAAGAGCCCAAATGTCCATTGACTGTGAATGGATAAAGAAGTTGTGGTATACAGGGGTGTTTGGATAGTTCAGTTGGTTCAGTGTCTGACTCTTGATTTCCACTTGGGTCTTGATCTTGGGGTCCTGGGATTGAGCCCAGCATCGACCTCCCTGCTCAGCGGGGATTGTGCTTGAAGATTTCTTTCCCTCTCCCTGAGCCCCTCTCCCAGATCATGTTCTCACTCTCTCACTCTCTGAAGTAAATAAATATAATCTTTAAAAAAAAAAAAGAGGTTATGGCATACATATACAATGGAATATTACTTTGCCATAAAACAAAATGAAATCTTGCCATTTCCAACAACATGGATGGAGCTAAAGTGTATTATGCTACATGAAATAAATCAATGAGAGAAAGGCAAATACCGTATTATTTTACTCATGTGTGGTATTTAAGAAACAAAATGAACAATCGTGATGGGGGAAGAGAGAGAGGCAAACCATAAAACAGACTCTTTTTTTTTTAAAGATTTTATTTATTTATTTGACAGAGAGAGATCACAAGCAGGCAGA